>NW_024962252.1:92106929-92309429 GCF_019238085.1 Lagopus leucura
GAAGAGGAGAAGGAGGCGCGAGAGGCTGGTGGGTTCGCATGCGGCGTTGTGGGGAGGTAGATGGCGGGGAGCGGAGATGGAGGAGCGGAGGGAGAAGTTAAAGGTTGGATGCGGCGATTCTTCCCGTGCCAAAGCGGGTGGGGGGTGGGATCTGTGTGAGCAGAGGGATGAATCAATGTGCTGCATGTTTTCCCTGGCGGGAGCTGCTCGGGTGCAACGCGAAGCGATGGGGATGCGTATCGCGATGGGATCTCTGTGTGCTGGCGGCGGGCTGGGGTGGGCGAGGGGCTTGTGCAGGGAGTGCATGGGCAATTTGGGACATTTCCTATTGTGAAGCAGAAGAAAGAGGGCAGGCGGCTGCTTCGGTGCGTTCGGAACCGCGCGGGTTCCTGCTGATGGTGTGCATTTTTGAAGGGGGAGAAATTCTATCACAAGCGTATTAAAATAAATACGTCTGCAGGCTGGAGAGGTAGCAAAATCGATCATTGCGGCCGCCTAGGAAAGAATTTGATTCTAGAAATTACGTGGAAACGGAGGGAAAAGATTAATAATGCCGCTAAGTCTGCTTTTCAGTCGGAGCGCTTCTCCCTTTGGCCGCAGCAAGGTTGTTTTCCAGCTCCTTTCTTTTCATCCGGTGATTTGCGAACTCTCCGGGCTTCCCCACGCCGGAGACAATGCCGAGCGCTGGGCACAATGAGGATCGTGCCGGGGCGGTGCGTGCCGCGACCTGCCGTTAGCCCGGGATTTATTGACCTCGGGGTGCCTCGCGTTCCCTGCCGCCCGTTTGGAAAGGCTCTATCGGGGCACCTGTGATCAAATCATCATTTTTAAAGGAAAAAAAAAATATATATATATATGTATATATATATATATGGCTATATATATATATATGGCTATGGAGAGGTGGGGGAAGGATATTGATGCACTGCTGAGGCACTGAAGGCGCTGCTCTGTTAGTGCTGCTTTGTGTATATTTCTCACTACATGCATGTGCGGACACATTCAGTGCCGGGGGGGAGGAGGGGGGAAGAGGGGCTTGGAAGGAGTCGGCTGGCAGTTGAGACCCCGGTTGAGTGGTGTATACATGACCAAATCGTCCCCTCTAGGAAATGACAGTGTCCTTCTGCTTTGAAGATGAGACCGCGTTGTGTACTGATTGTGTGGATTATATCGTTAGTAATAAATAAGCAATTGTGGCTTTTTTATTACTATTATTTATTTCCTTGGGTCTTCCTTTTATTCTTTTCAATCTTTTCGTCTTTCTCCCTTCCCCCCTCCCCCTTTATTTTATTTCATTATTACTGTTATTATTCATTTCTTTCTCCCTTTCGTCCTCTCTCTGCCGCTCCGCGGGCGGGGGCCGGGCGGCACCGCAGCCGGCGGCGGGGCGGCTCTCCGGGAGGGATCCCCACTCGGCGGCTCTCCGCGGACACCTGTAGGGATCGCTCTGCACGCTCGGCGGCGCGCGTGCACCCCCACACACACAGACACACACGCGCGTTCTCACGCATCCGTGCACGCGGGCGCGCTCGCTCCTGCCTCGCGGCACCTGCCTGCTCGTGCTTCCCCTGCACACCACGCGCGGTCCCTCCCCACTCATCCCTCACCCTTGGGCCACGCGCCGACGCGCCCACCTGCCGTCCCCTGCCCCGGCCATCCCCAGCTCGGCACACGCACAGCTCCCCGACCCCTTTTCCTCGCCGCAACCTCTCCCTCCCTCCGCCCTACGCTCGCCCTTCCCTCCCGCCCCCGGGGCATCCCTCGTGCTCCCACTCGCGTGCAGCTCCCCCCCCCCCCCCCCCTCCAATCCCCCGCCGCTGCAGGGAGCCCCGGGCGCAGGCGGCAGCCGCTTCGCCGCCGCCCCGTCGGGCCGCACAGGGCGGAGCTGTTCGTGGTGCTGAAGCGGTGCCTGCCCGCCCGACAGCGTAGAGGTGCCCCAAAGGCTCCCGTCGGGGGTCGGTGTTGCATACTTCCCTCTACGAGCCATCC
The DNA here is from genome assembly GCF_019238085.1 of Lagopus leucura. Lineage (NCBI taxonomy): Eukaryota > Metazoa > Chordata > Aves > Galliformes > Phasianidae > Lagopus > Lagopus leucura. The sequence goes on from NW_024962252.1 coordinate 92,108,919, forward strand.
CGGGCACCGCGTTTTTTTAGGGGAGGGGGACTGCCGGAAAACTGCTGGCAGCGGCTTCAGGCGGGGAAAACCATGGGGCTCGCTGATGCCCTGCAGTGCCCGGTGGCGACTGAGCATGGCTGGCCTCTGCCCGATGGGTTTGGGAGTTCTTCTAACCTCTGAGGGTTCTTCTTGCTTTCCTTTCGCTTCTCTTGCCTTCCTGGCATGTGACAAATAATAAAAATAAACGTGTTGACATTTAGAGAAATGAAATTAAATATAAAGAGAGAGTAGGAGGTGACTTAGCAGTTCAGAACGTGTCAGGTGCAGGCAGCCGAGGTGTGTGCAGGTTTTGCCCCGGCAGGCACATCCCTTCCCCCCCCCTCGCAGCAGATGCATACCCGCACACAATAGCCTGAGAGGGGCTTGGCAGCTCTGGCCGTGCTGTTCTGCCTGAGTGCTGCTGTCTGAGGAGAGGGAAGTGTTGGAGATTCTCTCCTCCATCAGGAGATCTCTGCTCACGCACTCCTCCTGGAAAACACTGTGCAGCTTGGAGGAAGAAAAGAGAGGGGAGCCACTCTGCTGAAATGCTTTAAATGCAGAGATCGCTTCAGAAGAAGAGAGTGAACTATGGCATATGTATTATTTTTTAAATGAGGAATGTCCTTTTAAATAAGGATGGCTGAGTAAACATACATAAAATACTGCAACCCATTTCAGAGGACTAACACCTGGGATTAGCTGATCTGCATTGTGAATAATGTCAGCATCAAAGCCGGCTTGAATTGGATTTTCCCTGCCAGAACAGAGAATATCAGCTGCAAAAGAAAGGTGTCAGAGAAAAATGCAGTTTGAAATTTTCAAAAAGCCTTCTAAGAAACCATTGCAATTCTTCCTCACCCCATGAAAATAAACCAGTAGGTGTGCCATGTACAGCAGAGCCTGCCAGTTCCTGCTGGGAGCTCTGTCCCTTTATTACGTTTTTGAGCTATGTTAGAAAGAACTAGAACCAGGCTTTGTACCATCATCTGCATTAATAGGACTCTATAGCATCACAGGTGCTGATATTTCTATAAATAAATTACAGTAAACCAAATAGCAGGACAAGCAATATCTTTTAGGATACTTCTTAACATCGGTCTTATAATAATAATAATACATGCTCCTAAAATATTTGCAAGTTTTGGAATGGTAAGTAGTTTACATACAGATTAAACCATAAAAATGTGATCTGGTGTACGCATATACATTGGATTTAAGCTTAGCACTGCACGTTATGATGATTTCTCAGTAACTCCAAAATTACAGCAGCATTTCACTGCTAACACTGAACAGCGGCTCAAATGAAAAATTAATCACAAGTGTACACTATTGATCAACTTTATGATTTCATTTGTTATTATTAGTCGTCGTTTCTTATTATTCTGTTTTGATTCCTTGCAGATTAGAAACAAAAATAATAGAAGAGTTCATCCCCTGGATCTTAGCCTTGGCCTTTTACAAGCGAGCAGAAGAGGAGCTGTCAGGCTGTGCATGTCAAATAGCCACCCGGCTGTTTGACAGCTTCTGGGTTTCAACCCCATTGGGATTGAGGCAGCTCAGGAAGCCATGAGCGATGAGTCCTGTCGCCTGCTGACGCTGCTCCAGCACCATGGCAGGCATTCCGTGATCTGACAAGAGGATACGTCTTGGGGAGGCAGCACTGGGATCCATAATTGGCTTCCTGGGAAACTACAGCTGGTGGATAGGATGTAAAAAGAGGTACACACACACTGGGATATTGCTACACTCTTGCTGAGCTCCTGGATCTGCTTGGAGGAGAGGATTTTGCCACCAGTCTTGTTTTTATATCTCCCGCTTTGGTAATGTTGGCTTTGGGGAAAATTTCTGCTGACTCACCCACGCCCAGACACCTTTCTCAAAACTTGGCTGATCAGTGAAGAACACCACTGGCACCTTCTCCCCTCTGGCCCCCTCAGTGTTCCCCTCCATCCCGCGGGGCCCCCGCAGCCCCCCCCCCCGTCCTGTGGCGGGGGTGAGCACGCCTGAAGCTCCGAGCGTGGCCGGTGTCCAGCAAGATTTTACCCTGTCTGCCCCTGGGGCCCCAGCGCCGCCCCCCGCCGGCACTGCCGCCCCACTTGCTCGCCCCAGGCCGCGCAGGATGGGGGCGGCGCTGGTGCGGCGCGGGGGCTGCCTGCTGCTCTGGCTGGCCCTGCTGCTGGGCTGCTGGGCTGAGCTGGGCAGCGGGCTGGAGTTTCCAGGGGCCGAGGGGCAGTGGACCCGCTTCCCCAAGTGGAATGCCTGCTGCGAGAGCGAGATGAGCTTCAACATGAAGACGCGCAGCTCCAGTGGGCTGGTGCTCTACTTTGACGATGAGGGCTTCTGTGACTTCCTGGAGCTCATCCTCACCCAAGGTGGGCGGCTACAGCTCAGTTTCTCCATCTTCTGTGCTGAGCCTGCCACCTTGCTCTCTGATATGGCGGTCAACGACAACCTTTGGCATGCCGTGGTCATCCGCCGCCACTTCAAGAACACCACTCTGATCATTGACCGGGCTGAGGCGAAGTGGGTGGAGGTGAAGTCCAAGCGGCGGGACATGACTGTGTTCAGTGGCCTCTTCTTGGGGGGACTCCCGCCGGAGCTGCGGTCGGCGACTCTAAAGCTGACACTCTCCTCTGTCAAGGACCGGGAGCCCTTCAAGGGCTGGATAACAGATGTTCGGGTCAACTACACACAGACATCGCCAGTGGAGAGCCAGGAGGTGCGGCTGGATGATGAGCAGAGCCACCTGTGTGCTCGGGAGGATGTTTGCCTCAACGGAGGTGTCTGCTCGGTGCTCAACGACCAGGCTGTCTGCGACTGCTCCCAAACGGGCTTTCGGGGGAAGGACTGCAGTGAAGGTAAGGCACCATCTTAGCTTGCCCCACCACTCCCTTTGTGTAGTGGAGGGGATGGGTAGGAGGTCAGGCCTGCATGGAGTTTCATCTGTATGAGTGGGTCTCGCTCCCCTCCCCGCTGCCTTCCTGCTGCCTCCTCTCTTCCTGCCTTCCTCTCCCCACGTGTCTCTGTGGCAGACCATGGTGCCATCACTCCTCTGTTCTCTTCAGGGGCGAGCAGGGGGAGGAAGACATCATCTGGGTATCTTCTGATGGCAGGGTGAGATGTGGGGATGTCCTGGGATGGAGAAAGGACAGGGCCTTGGTGCCAGGTGCTTCCCAGCTGGGAGGGGGTGGCCAGCATTTTACTTGAGGGTGAGGGTGGGCAAGCTTGCAATGAGTGGCTGCTCGCAATTCATTTTGGGAAAAGGGAAAACAACAAAGAGAAATTTTGCTGGATGAAGTGCGAAGATGACCTGGGTTTATTTTTGTAGGGTAGCAGAGATCCAGAGTTTGTTTTGTTTTGATACCTACTTCTGGTCTGTTATTTGAATAAAATCAGTGATTTATTTGGGAATTCCTTAAATTGTTGCTGAGGAGGAAGATTAGACAGAGGATTATGATTTTACACATATGTGAACGGTATTGCTTTGTGATGTATTAGCCATTTACAATGCTAGTCTTAAAGAGAGAATACAAAAGGGGGAAGCATACAATCCATGACTGCAAAATTCCTGAGGAAGATAGAGCTTTGAAAAACAGCAGTTTCCTGAGTCCCATCTGCAAATAAAGCACTGAGTAAAATATGGTTCGTATTCAGTGCCCATTGTTATTTGTGGTTGGAAGGATTGTGAACATTTAATGCAGATACATGCAGGATTCATATTATTTTGCTAGTAAGTGTACCACTGCTTGAAGCTATGTAAGCATAGAGATTACCTGTGTTATGTACCTACAGTGTAACTTACAGGTATACATATGAAATGAGACCAAATGTATCAAGTGAGAATGTAATGTTCATTTCAGAATTTGAGGGCAAAGACCTGAGTGTAAAATGTAAAAGTAACTATCAATAAGATACTACGTAGCCCAAATGAAGGTCTTCCCTGAGTAGCTGCATGACATTTATAGCTGAATAATTTTGTCATTTTTATCAGATTTCACCCATTTTAAAAAAGAAAACTTCATTTGTGACTGTGCTTTATTATGTAATACCTTCTGTCCTTAGTGTCAGTACCCAAAACACCACAGTCATTCTGCATCTTGTTTGCTTTATCAGTTGTTTATCTCTCATCTGCCATTTGTTAATAAAACCAAACCTTATAAACATCTTAAAATAAGTTTTAGTAAGTAAAGGCCAAATGATAATTTAACAGAATAAGAAGTCTGTTTTTTCAATAACACACAGTCCCAGAAACAGTAAAATGAGGTATCTTCTATTTTATTCTAAATCATGTCAGTAAATTTAGTATTTGAGGGGGAATTTTTAGTGCATAGTACTACTTAATATATAGGTGTACATAAAATATTGAGTTGTCTTTGCACCTTTGAGTTAGGTCTCATAAACTAAAAAGCAAATTGTGAGCTGTAGCAGTTTGATTAAAGCAACAATAATCATTTATATATAGTTATAAACCTATATACATTGAAAGTGTTTATTTAAAGTGATTTTGAACATATATTTATGTGAAAAGTTTGTATAATTGCATGTAAAATGAGGCAGAAAAAAATCTAATCTTTAAATAACAGAATTAATGAGATCATGAGCTATTTTTAAATAACATTTTTGTATTTAGATTGAATCTTCATGAAATAGTTTTTTATATGTAAGCATGTATTGTATAGTGGTTGTAAGATGATGATACTGAAAATAATTTTAGAATCCACCAAATTAGAGTGAAATACTGGCTTCAATCAATTACAGTGTTTTTAGAATTGACATCAGTGGGATCCCCCTCACATGTTCCTTGGCCACCAAGAAGCCTTATAAAATAGTAACAAGACATACTTTTTGCTTAGACTCATCCTGAAGTATTCAGCTTCTAATTTCATTTGAAATAAAAGACAGTGTTTTCACTGATACCAGTATAAATCGAATTTGTTTCTGTTGATCAAAAAAAAAAGATAAGTTAAATTCAGATCAGTGAGGTTTGATGAAGGGATTAGTAACTACTTATGTGCTACCAAAGATATTGAACTGATTTGTAATTAATAATTTAATCTTTTCAGAAATAAAAAAGTGGAAGTACAAGTGAAACGACCACATTTGTCAAGTAGGAAATCCTGGCTATTGTTACTTATTTCTTTATAGCCAGCATAGAAATTATGTTGTTGAGTTATGGCCTTTTGTTCCTGGAATGCGTAAATTTTCCCCAGCCCTTAATAAAAGAGGTTGCCGTTGTTGAAGGATGGAGGATCATCTCAAATTATGGTGATGTGAAGTGAGACTTTTGAGATCTTGCTGTTTGTCTTGTTTTAATTAGAAATGTTTTGTATGTGGAAAAAATACCAAAGTGTCCATTTTTATCTGAAATCTTGACCATATGTCCTAGTTACTACCTTTTTCCTTCAAGGTGAAAGATTAAAACCCATTCTTTGTCAAGACCTATCTATCTACATTATGTATAAGCTTAGATTTTGTGTGCTTTTGTATTTCTGGCTGGGCACAGGGTTCAGTTTTAAGTGGTGTAATGAGCACTTCAGGAATCAATAATATTAAAAACAAACAAAAGAAAATCAACTTTTTCAAAAAATTTTAATCCTGACTTGCACATTTAAGAGATTAGAAAATAAATGTATAGACTTAAATAGGTTTGAAGAGTCAATGGCCTCAAGCCTTTAAGGCCTTAGGAAGCATTTTTTATATCATCTAAGTCTCCCTGCCCTTCTTCTTCACCTTTGAAAATCTCATTAAGTCTTCTTGAAGTAAAATTTTCTCAGAAGAATAAAGTTTCACCAAGTATATTTGCTTTGAAAATCCCATATTATTATAACTAGTATATAAAGTATTATATATCTGGATTGCTGCGTCCAGGCCTGGGGCTCCCGGCACAAGAAGGATGCAGAGCTCTTGGAGCAGATCCAGAAGACCACTAAGATGACCAGAGGGCTGGAGCACCTCTCCTATAAAGAAAGGTGGAGGGAACTGGGCTTGCTTAGCATAGAGAAGAGAAGGCTGTCATGTGACCTCATTGTGGTCTTCCAATATTTGGAGGGAGCATATAAATAGGAAGGGAAATGGCTGTTTATGAGGGTGAATAGTGATAGGACAAGGGGGAATGGTTTTAAACTGAGACAGGGGAGGTTTAGTCATGGATTTAGGGATGTTAGGATGAAGTTATTCACTCAGAGGGTGGTGATGCACTGGAACAGGTTGCCCAAGGAGGTTGTGGATGCTCCATCCCTGGAGGCATTCAAGGCCAGGCTGGATGTGGCTCTGGGAAGCCTGGTCTGGTGGTTGGTGACCCTGCACATAGCAGGGGGGTTGAAGTTGTGTGATCATTATGGTCCTTTTCAACCCAGGCCATTTTATGATTCTGTGATAACTTACTCCCAGTAGGCTTAACTGTCCTTTTGCCTTTCTAATTAAGAGTAGCTTCATTTATGTTATCCAAACTATATGGGAGTGAATTTAGGAAAGTATTGGATATATTGCATTCAGTCATGTTCTTAGTTCCAATAGTATCTAAACTGTCTTCAGTGGGAGATTTCATATGAATCACAGAATAAGGACTGGAGTTCTACTCGAATATTAAGGGCATGCTGTCTACAGCAGAGAAAAATACGACATGTAGCAGTACTGTTGTTGGCTGGGCTGAGTGCTTATAGATAAAGACAGCATGAGAGGCCTTCTAAAAAAGAATATCTCTAGTACTGAAACATACAAGGGAATATTATTTCTTGTATTAACTCAGCAGAAGGAAAAATACATAAAATTATGATAAATTTTGCTAGAAATAAGACTGGCGTTAAAATAAACCCCAATTGCCATACAAATTTTCTGATAAATTCTTTGACATACATCACAATCTTCTCAGTGAAAATTATATTATTCCATGAGAAAAATCAAATGGATATGGTGTGATTTTGCTAAAATAACTGTTTGTTAAGAAGACTGTTCTTAAGAATTAAATTAGTGAATTAAGTCAGAGTCCTAGAAGATAAGGAGAATAAGTCTCCTACCAGTATTTTTTAGTCCATTTTGTTTCTTATGTTTAAATTTCAGAACAAAAACAAGTATTACATTAATAAAATATTGACCTTCTGACTTTAGATGGAATTTATAATTTTTCTTTTTATTTTCATTCGCATTAAAATAATATAGTCCAGTATCCTGTCTGAGAAAATAGACAGATGCCTCTGGAGAAGGCAATGAAAACCATGTTACACGCTTTGCTCTGGGAAATGTTTCTCACTGAACCCAGATTCTTGTCAATTCACGACCTTCTGTGGTTCTGTATCTGTGACTGTTTCAAGAAAATTACATGTGGGGTGATTTATCTTTCTAAAATGTAGCTGGGCTACTTGCCTCAATATTTGGTTGTTATAGAAACAATTACTCTGTGGATCCAAAGTGTTCTTGTTTAGAGCATGGCTTATTTTAACTGTCCTACTGAGTTTCTGTTTTGTGGAAAAAATGAGGACTGTTCATGCAGCTGTTCACTGTAAGAGATACTCTTCCTTGTCAGATATTTAGAACTTGATGCCAGCTATGGTTTGAACTGTGAAAAGTTTTTTTGTTTTGTTTTGTTCTGTTTTTTAAGGAAGTAAATTTCAGATGTCTCAGGCTAGCCAGCATTTAGATTTGTTTGTTTGGGTTCTGAATATATTACATCAATCTTTGTTGTGCATATTTGCTTCTTCATGTTAACTTAAAAAAAAAGTCATCCAATATTCATATCTTTTTGAAAATTTCCATATTATAATTCCTTCAATTCCCTTGTGTATTGAATAAAATATATAAACATCTTTGGGCATGAATTATATTTTTTGAGATAGATGTTTGAGCTCAAAGTGATACTTTTGAACTCATCATACATAGTCTTACAAGAGTAGTCATCATGGTTTTTATCCTTCTTGAATAGTTAGCTAAATATATTATGGAATAGTAAATATTGCAAGCAAAACTTTTTGTTTATACTTCAGAATCTTTATCTACAGCTCACATCTTTTTAAATGATCTGTATCCTAAATTTCTTGTCAGTGCCAATAGCTAGGATGGCAATACTGATTTAGGAGGAAAAATAGAAATCCAATAGAGATTACACTAAAATTCTGATGATTAGATTAGTTTAGCTAATATGTTTAAATTTTCTTTTTTTCTTTTTTTTTTTCTTTCTTTTTTTTTTTTTTTTTTTTTTAAATTGTTGGGTTTTTTTTTGGTCCATCTTGAATCCTGAAGGCAGATAGTCAAATAATTCCACAGTTCAAAACTGTATTAAATCTGCACCCTTTGAATTCAGTTGTCTGCATCATGCTTATGTCTGCTTAATGGAGAATTCTGCATCATTTTTTAAAACGCAGTTTGATATATTATTTTGTTTACCAGAATTTGGCATTATGTGATATTGATTTCAATATCTGCCTCATGTAAAATCACAGCAATTTAAATCCCGTGTCACTGCTAATTAGGAGTTGGCAGTCTGTTATATTCTAAGAAAGTGACTTGTTGAATATGGCTAATCCTTTCAAAATGGTGATATTGAAATGTTTCCAAAAGACCACTTATTTTATATAGTGTACATCTTAGTACCCCAAATCAATAGTATTTTAGACAGTGAGGATGTTGTTTCCCTTTGTGCCATGAGCAGGGCTCGTGTAAATTTTGAGTTTATACTGCAAATTGTAGAATGCTAATATACACAAATAATTTACATTTAGAAACATAGGACATTGTGTCAGATTGGTTGTATTCATTCTGAATTTTAGAAAATGTTTAACAAAATTATCCACATTCTAATGTAATAACATTTCAAGGCTTGTGGGCATTTTAGACCAAATGCATTTGATCTTTTCTTAGCTGTGCATTGATGCCCTAGAGTCTTTTAGCCATAGATGCTAGCCAAGGAGTTGCGGGAAAGCGCTTGGATTACAGAACATAAAATTTTATCTCCTCATCATTATAGAGCTGATAGATGGGAATGAGGAGGCAGACTGGCAAGTAAAACCAGTTCCAGGTAGAAACAGCTTGATGTAGAGACTAACTTCAATACATACAGCTTTGGTGTTTTATGTTTCTTTTAATATATATATATCGAAGTTGGCTGGTAATTTAAAATAAAACAGTTAATCCATCTCTTGATGGAATTAGTACAGTGCATTTTCCAGAATGCTTGGTGTTACTTCAGAAAGCATGAAACCACAGCAGCTTCTGCAAAAATGCTCTGTCTAGTTTATTGTACTGATGTTGAAATTGTATACCTTCATGAACATGTGATTTTTCAGAATAGTGAAGGACATTCTGAGGCGTTGTGTACCTTGTTTTACGTGGGGAGTACATTGCAAAGACCACAGTTAACTTCTTTCAGGCAGTGATTTGTAACAAACATGCATTTAGCTGTTGGGTTTATGTTGTGATACATAGAACTGTCTAGCAAAATACATTGTATCTCTGATACCTTTATATTATTCTACCCTGACTGGAGTAGAATATTTACAAAATAATTCAGTTTTTTCCTGCAAAGTTGATAACTTTCTGTGCTGACTGCTTTGTGCTGAGGTGACCTAGGAGTATCACAAGCTCTTTACTAACCTGGATTATATTATCATATATGCAGTCAGTCTGTCAAAAGCTCAGATTCTCATCTGCCAAAAGAAAAGGTAGATGTGTGTGGTGGCTTCATGTAATGAATCACTGCGACCATTCTCCTGGATTTTGGTGTACTTAGTAGAACCAGTGAGCACTTCAATGCATAAAATACTCACATCAGCTCATGAAAAAGCACATGCCTTTGATTCCAGTTTGCCAGTTTGCATCACTTCTCCAGCTCTGGGTTGTGGTGTTTTTTTTTTTTTTTTTTTTTTTTTTTTTTTGTCTGCCAGGTAAAATTACTGCCCTGTATAGGATTTTTTTTTAATTTTCAATTTTTATTTATTTATTTATTTAGGTTAGGATTTTCTTCCTGGAAGTTGGAATCTTAAAAAAGAAAAATCAGAATTTCGATTTGGGATTTATGAAGGGAAGTCAAGACTTGAAGCTCCATCTACCAATGTGCAACCTTTTTAGTCTACAGAAACAATACTAACCATCTGTCTTTGAAGTTGCCACTGTTGTTACTGTATATCTGTCTACCCACAGCTGAGTATTCAGAATAGCACTTTTTTCCCTTGTTCACAACTGATGTGAAGTGAGGTGCTTTCCATTTGTCTGTCTAGATGTTGAAACGAGGCAGCTTGTCAATTGATGACTACTTTTCCCTTGACAACGCAGCTCTTCTCATGGTTGTAGCAGTTCTTATCCTTTACAATATTATGACACCTGTAGAGAAATTATCCTTATTACAGTAAATGAATCCAAGATTCAATAGGCTGAGGATAGTGGGAAATTGTGGCTCTCAGACAGTGATTATATCATTTTCAACATTTCATTCTCTTTTTTTTTCCAATGAGAAATCTGGAGATGTAGGCACAAGGTGACCCCTCTCATGCTTTGTTTGAACTCTTTGAGAATTAAGAAACAGAGGAGACTGATGGAAGCTTTCTTTGTGAGAAGGATTGTATTTTAGATTTCTGTAATTTTAAGTAATTGTTTCTGAATTTGGAATGATTTCTCTGGGTCCTAGTAAGCAGCAGATTTTGTGCCTTATAGATAGCTGAAAAAAAATGATTTCTGTTTTCATTTTCCATTGGAACCAATTTGAAGCCCTATTGAAATAAGCTTTGAATTAGAACAAATGTGATAACCTGCTGATTATGAACTCATTATTCAAGGGAGAATATGATAATACAGAAGATCGAGGGCAAATTAAATAACATGCAGATTCCAACTGTAGTATTAATTTGAGAAGATAGAGAAAAGACTTCATAAATTTGGATATTTTTCTCTATCATCATTGTCATTGTCATCACTGTTATCATTTATAAATTTCACGTGTGACTATGAACAGTGCTATAAAGGTTACATGTCTGATTTCACTCTATATTTAAGGGACTATGTAATTTGTGGCAAAACCTGTCTTACCAAAAAAAAAAAAAAAAAGTGTGAAGAGTATTCACCAGAATCACTTTTGCAGTTGCTGCCACTGCAAACAGTGAAGCAGTGTATTCTGCCTACGTAAGTGTTAAGTACCAGCAGTGCTATGTAGATGTGTGAGTTTCAGATTGCATTTAGAATGTGGCGTGGTATACAAGGCCTTCAAATGAAAAAATCTGACTTTGTGATGGTTGTGTGTAGAGAAAGGGCCTTATATTGCTCCAAGTCAGAGAAACTGAACTGATTCTTGCCACAGCAATGTTTTTTTATAATTAAGGGAATTATTGCAGTCATTATGGAGGTCACTGACATTGCACTATGCCAGTGGACTTGTATACCAGAGTTTGTAAGTTTCAGAAATTCATCTTTATTTATGATACAGGATGACCTTCATGGTAATCCTTCCTTTCTATGCTGTTTAATTTTAACAAAATACATGAAAAAAGACATTCTGTCAAAGGAGGTATTTCAAATAAGAAAAGATTTCTTGAGTAATATTATATGTATTTCTTAAAAGCTATGTGTACTTTCATTTTAAGAAACATGTAGAAAATCACAGAATTAGCAACTAGACACGGAGTGAAGACTGAATCTCAATGCTGTAATATTCTTTAGGAGCTTTTCCTGATTCTTCTTATCCAGTTATTGAAGGTGTCAACAGAAATGTTCACGCACACATCAGCATTTGTAGAATGGGTATCTAGAGGACAGCTTTAATGAATAGTACTTTGCTTTATGGTCAATTCTTGTGATGACAAGGTATCAGTCTTGTGATGATAAAATTAAAATTATTAATAAAAATACAGGAATCAGACCCTAATGCTAATAAAAAATTCTCTATAACCCTTTTAGGAAAGATGTTCTCTGTCCTGATTCCTAATTGCAGTTGTAAAAAAATGTCTTAAAATGTTCTAAAAAATATTTAGGTTCTGCCCATTGTTATACAGCGTCTAATTTACATTTGTAAAATCAAATTCTTAACCTGGAAGATCCAGACACAAGAGGAGAGGGGGCTAAGTTCAATGATTTTCACGTATCTGTAATGGGGTGAACTGATGCTTCTCCTAGATTATCTCCTAGAAAAAGCAGTGAAATTTCTTAGGAAGTTTGCAGGAGAGTTAGTGCTGACATTGAGATTACCAGCTTTGTTTATTTTATTTGCTGTTTTTTTCCATGTTTCCTCATTGTAGGAAAGACATGTGAAAGTGGATGATAAAAACCACTGGCTGTATGTCACTTCAATTTCAAGATAATCATGGGGAGATATAAGGAAGATTTGTAAATGGATTTTGTAAGAACTGATTAATGCCCTCATCCTACATACTCTTCACATGGACATGACTGAACTTTAAAGGAGCTGATTCTTTCTGAAGTTTATTTTCTGGGTTTCTTGCTCCCAAAAAATAATTCTGAAATGTTATCACATGGCAAAAAACATGTTCTTTATAGAACATGCTGTTTTTCAGAGATGAGTTGTGGGCTGTCTTCAACATTAAACAAAGAAAGATCTGCCATGTTTTGTTAAACATTTTCTGAAGAATTCTGAGTACAGACTTTATATTCATGCATAAATCATTCCTGACGTAAATGTTATGAGGTAAACACCTGCATTTCCCCACTAGTTCACCAGGAAGACAATGTGATTTGAATATATATATTAATATGTATTTCCTGGCCCAAATCTTCGTAAGTTTTCCATCTCAGTTGTAGTAGTTTTCACGTATTTCTGTTTTTTGTCGCCCTTCTGCAAATATTTGGAGAAGAGGCTAGGATGAAGGCTGTTTGCACAGCTGTGAACTTCTGCCTTTATCTCTGTGGTATTTTCGCTGCTGTGTCTGCCATCATGAGAAGTTGTACACTCATGAAGTACAGCACTTTTAAATTTTGTTTTCCTCGTACAAATTTTGAAACTCAGAATTAAAAACAACTACCGCTACCTACATTCCTCAGCTCAATTATTTATGAGAAAAATAAGTTCATGGTATTTCTTATTCAGATTTTTGTAACAAAGAAAGTTCCAGTGACAAAAAAAAAAGTTAATGTAATAGAGTTTTTGACCTATTATTATGTAAATCCACTGGCAATCACATTTTCAATATTGGAAGAAGAATTAAGGTTCTGAGGTTTTATCTAGTCCCTTATCATCACCTATTTTACTTTAAATATCATTGGAATCTTTAAATAAATAGGCTTTTTCTTGCACATTATGAATTCTTATATCATTAAAAGGGCTGATTTAGCTTTGTTATTCACTCATGTATTACTGGTTGTGATATGTGAGTGATGCTGGTGAATTTTGTAAATCTTGTAAATCTTAAACAACAGAAGCATGCACAGTAATGCATGCGGCTAAACTTTCCTTCCTTTTTCTACCCTATGTGAGAAACAGAAGCCTATCTGTTGGAAGTAGAAAGTGTAAGCTGGTGGTACTGCAGGAGTTGAGAAGCAAAGCTGTCTTCAGTGAGTTGTAGCTTTCATCTTTTTTTGTCGCAAGTGTTTAAGGGTGAGATTTATCTCTCAATTTTACACACATTTGCATGAAGAAGTAACAAAAAGCAGTTTCTGATGCTTATTGTCATAGTTACATCTAAATCAAAAGGCACGTCTCAGAGAACTTACTAACATTTAGTTGTTTCGATGTTGCATTTTAATATGAGCTCATTACTGCTTGGATAGTCTAAATATATAAGGTGACAGGTTTTGATGTTATTCAGCTTTGCTCTTTGTCAGCTCACTCTTTGGAAATTTGAAAAACCATACATAATTATCTCTTGGAAACTTGGTCATTGACCAGCCTGAGCTCTTAGTGATTTAAATTAGGCTTTTGATTGTCTAGGGAATGCGTGGTACTAAGGGAATTGATTAACTAATGAGACTTGGAAGTGAAAAATGTTTAGAAATCATGTACCTTATGGACAGAATTTCTGAAATATTTTGATTTTGTAGCTTTATGGTATTCAGTAGGATCTCTCAGTCAGTTCCGTAAAGTAATTCATCCAGGTACTTCTTTCATGTCGGAATAAATCGGGATTGGTGCCTTCTCAAGCTAACACGTTACGCCATTGTAAAGTAAAGGTAACATCAGAAATTCCTCTGGCTAAAAAATTTTCTTTCAATTGTCACAATATTGAAACATTCTAAAACCTCAAGAAACAAGCAACTTTTACTTTGCCCCCTGCTATGTAACATTACTTTTGATCTTTTTAGAGATTGCTTTGCTTTGCTTGCATGTTTTGCATACCTATGTATTAACAACAAATCTTTATCCTCTTTATTATACCTGTGCAAGTATAGAAAGCATAGGAATTTGGTAAAGCAATTTTCCCTTATAAAATTAAGAATTACTGGCAAAAAAGTACTTTATATGGTAGCTCTGCTACCCATCATGATACCCATCCTATATTAAGATTCTTGCCCTTTGAAATTAGACTGAAATATGTTTTTTCATCCATTCATCTTCACAATCTTTCACAATCCTTTCATTGTTCTTAGATTCCTGTTTGAACACAGGTTTTTAAAGCGTAATTCAGTACAGATAGTTTGCTTCTTCTCTAATCAACATAAATCACTGGTATCAGTCTGTCAGTGTAGGAACATACTACCCTCAAAAATCTGTGCTCTGAGAAAATTAATAAATTTCAGAAATAAAGCACTCAGAAGCTATGGACTATCAGGACAAAGGATACTCTACAATTTTAATTCCATCCCTTTCAGTGTACCCATTATGAAAGTCTTTAATTATATGACTGTAAACCATTGTTTCCTTGGGCCTTCTGCCTCATTCAGAGCATAGTCTGCGTAAGTTCTTCAATATTTTGTTTTCTCCTTGCTCTTCAGTGTGTAGCCCTGAGCCTTATTTATTGTTCATATTCAAACCAGCTCCGAAGAGAAATTATTAATTTTTCCCTGGGCTTTTCTAAGGTTCTCATAATTACAATGGCTGAGCAGCTGTGCAAGTATTAAAAGTTACACAGTATGCATGTAAGATGACACATGCAATTATCCCAGTTGTGAAGGAGAACTGAGGTAAGAGAGACTGCAGGTAAAAGCATTCCCTAATACTGAGAGCACAGTCTCATGTTTTCCCATGTACTCCACATATGAAATTATATACATGATAAATTTACTGTGACATCACAATGTAGCTCCTATTGATGTAGCACAATGTAGCTCCAAGGGATCAGCAGTGTGTATTCTGTGAGACGCAGCAAGGCAAACTCCTGCAAGTGTCCTGAGCAGTATAAAGAATGACCACCCAAAAAATGTCTAGCTTTAGAAACAGACCAAAGTCACATGGGATTTTTAGGGGAGAAAGGGTTAGAACATTTCCTACGAGGCAGCATTTTGCCTCTCTTTGGTACATGGTACATCACGATCTTCGTTAGTAAGGACTGTTGTAATGCAGGGACAGGTGTACAGCCCATAGGGACAGGCACTTTCTTCATTACTCAGTCATTGCATGTTGCTAACAATAGACTTCTTTTGTGTGCAGAAGTTTTATGGACCCTCTGGAGAAGCCACATTATACTGTGTAAAGGCTATATCATAACATGTATGACTGAAGTGGATCGATCTACCTTATGTAAGAAGCCTTCTGTCTCAGAGCTGCTATTTTTGACTGTGCAACCAAGAAAGCATTAATTTAAGGTAGTAAAATAGTGCATAATGTTGTTTATGGGTTTTTAAAACTACACCCACTCTTACTCCCTAGTCCCAACACTGACTTTCCTGCTCCTCAGTTAGGAGGTGTTCTTTCCATAGTACCTGCTCTCAGCAAGGAGGTTGCTGAAGGATTCATGCTTTCCCTGCTCCAAAATTGTGTGGCTGTACCTAGCACAGGCAGCAGTGATTCAGAGTTTCACATAAGCTTGAGCTGGTGCTCCCTTCCAAGTTAGGCTACACAACCACAGTGCAAACTATCTTTCTGGAGCTTTCTGATAAAATCCAAGGCGTTTCCCCTAGCTCTGTACAAATAGATTTTTTAAGGAAGTTTACAACTGGAACAGAGTCTGGCAAGTTTTCAAAGGTTTGGCAGAAAGGCTTAACCTTGAAAGTCAAGTCACTCCTGCCCAAGTGCTTTTTATTTTTCTGCTTCAAAATATGACTAAAGTCAAAAGGAATCAGAGCAGAAGTAGAGCTTATTTAAAATTTCCTTGGGGGTTTACTACTGCTAACACATGTCAGATTTTCAGCTGAGCAATTTGAGGGGGGTTTTGTTTGTGACTAAATGAAATAACATATATTTTTTAATTGAATAAATGGAGGACTTCCTTACTTTACTGGGTTCCTCTCATTCTTCTTTAATTAATGTAACTGAACTCTGTGAAGTTTATAAAGAAAGAAATCAAGAAAAAATAAGTTACTTAAAGTTATTTCAGTACATTTCAGATTTTCTGAAGGAACTGGTTGAATTAACTTTTGAGAGACCCATTTGATGTTTAGTAAAATTTGCAGATGTGCTTGTTCAATGGTGCCATTAAAACACCTTTGTTTAAAAATATTTCCTAAGCTCATTATAGAGAAATTTCGTATGAAGGAGTAGTATTAGATAAGTAAGAACCAAAAATATAGTGCCACTGTTTGACTTACCTAGTCTATATTTTTAGGATTTCTGTCTTTGTAGGAGCTACATTTATTGATGTACTAGGAATCTTGAATACACCTTTATTTTTGTCCTTATTTTGAGATTGTTGCTTCCTATTCTTAAAAAAGTAGCTGTTTTTCTATTTGTGTATAGAAAATATGAAGATTAAAAAATACTTCTTTTCCATTTTGATTTATATTTTAACTACTGCCTTGTACCATTTCTCTGTGAAGCATGCAAATAAATAAATAAAAAAATTAAAACAGGAGAAGCTGAAGATGGGACAAAATCACACTCCAATTCCCAGTACATTTATGGTCACTCCATTCATGTAGTTCTGCTACAGTTGGTTGGATTACTTGTATGAATCTTTTTTTCCTTTTGATCCACATTGTACATTAATGTTTACGCAAACATGGCATAGATTAGCATGCTTATTTTAATAAAAAATAAAACCATTTGCAAGCATATGATTATTCTCTATCTTACCTCATGATATTTAATCACCTAATGAGATTTCAAAGGACATTAAACCTTCTTATTTCCATAGAGTTAAATGGAACTGTGATATTGAGAAATAACAAAGGACATGTTTTAAAAAGAAAAAAATACAGTTATCAAAAAAAAAGTTGGAAAAAATAATTTAAGAATAATCAAACAATAGCTGTACTCTGGAATCATAGCACAATCAATTGAAGTACTTGACTTTGTAAAGTCTGAGACCACTATTTATATTTTTGTGTATTATGAATGCTATTCCTATTATGTGATCTTATCAGACACATCTGATCTGGTGTTTTCTGAATAATGAGTTTTAAATTTAACTGTGCATGTTTCTTACATTTTCTATGAAACTACTACACTATTATTTCTTTCAAAAAGCTTAAATTCTGCAGGAGGATAGTACCAGTCCTCTCCAGTTTGATATAAAATCCCTAAAGGCTGTTGTTGGATAAATAGTAAAGGGAATATAATGTAATGCACTCTGATTATATTGTCACTTAAAATGTGTCCCCAGCTCACCATTACTCCTCTGCAGACTTTTTTCCTTTTGAAACATACGAGATTGTATACAAAGATGGAAGAAAAGTTTACTAGCCTAATGGAGATTTCAGCAGAAATTAAATGTACTGATAGTCTGACCATCATTTAAACTGCTACTCACACCTACCAGGCTTCTGAAAATATCAGCTTCTCTTAATTGAGCATTTTTTTAATTACAACTTTCATGCATTTTATCTGGCAAAAAAATTGGCAAAAACTCTGCTTAATAAATTTCTAGCAAACAACCTGTCCTCAACACAACTTTGTAATGGCTCACAGATTTGAAAAAAGGAAAGAAGAAAAAAGAAGGAGGTTATTTTTAAAGCATTGGTTTACTTATTAACCAATGGCATTTTATTTCACAATGGTTAATATGCCACCTCTAGACTTTATATTGGTGAGATTCGTAAAAGTTATTTCTCAGTACTTTTTAAATTAACACAATTCTTAGTTTATCTCTGGAATTTCCAGTCACTTGTAAAACAGCAGATGAAGATGTATGCTGTAAGCTGCAGTTAAGAGGAGAAAACAGTACAGCCACTGCACCTGAAGTTCTCTCTCACATGTGCCCAGATCCATGTAAATGGAATTCTGCTCTAGCTTGGTCTCGCTATGGTGGTTTGTGTAAAGAGAGTTTTTTGGGAGGACGTTGTTAAATCCAGGTCATTTGGACAAAGCAGTTATTCAGTGCAGTTATGCCAGTTGAATTCCATTAGCTAATGGAAAGAAATTTTTGGGAGCCAACATGCAGTAGCATAAGGGGTACCAAGCTCTCCGGCTCAGCTACATCACACTGGGGCACACGAAAGGACTCTTGTTTGAGCATCTTGGATCTTCTATCTATATCACTGTGTTTCATTCCTGCAAACAGTATAGATTATCAATATTCTTGCCAGAAGAATTTCATAGGTAATTTATTGGAAAGATTTAGAAATATGTTTTAGAGGAGTCTGTTTTCAAAGACAAATAAGGCAAAATTTGGTGCCAAATAAGCCTAATATCTGTACTATATCTTTATAACAACAAGCAGTTTTTAACTGAATTTGAGATCTGGGCCTTTTTTATGTATGAGTCAGTGGCATCACTTACAAATGAACTCTCATAAGAGCTTTCAGTACTACAATTTTCATAGATGTGAGAAATATGTGCTTTTGATAGTTGTTTTGCTTTGAGCTGCATTTCAAAGCAGGATACTGAACTGTATTTCAGTTTACTTTCAATATGATTTTATGTTCTTTCTGACTTTATGTAAAATGTAGCCTGGACAGCTGATAATATAATAATAGACTGGTAGTAACGTTTAAACAAAGTACTGGTAACCAAAAAAATGATGTCAGGGGAAGAAAGTAGCTTAAATATTGGAAATGTTATTAGATGTCACTGTAGTATATCAGGCAAAATAAATCATTGGTTAATGATTGGTTAATGTCCCACAAGCTTTAAGAGGTGCACAACATTCTAAACATGAGTCATCCTTCTTACTGCAGGATGCCCATGCCTGCTTTGTAAGAACTATATTTTATTTGATATATGACCAGCAGCAAGCTCTGAAATGTTGGATTTCCTCATACAGTCAGTTTATTTGATAGTGACCCTTGGTTCTTGGGCTTTGTAACTGGATTTTGCTTTTTGCAGAATTCATTGCAGTTAAGAAAAGAGTTACTATGAAAAAGACATCTTTTTTTTTTTTTTTTTCCTTTTAGCTTAGACTCAGATATTATTTATTCTTTAAAAAGTGGATTCTTTAGAAATAATTACATCAGATGAGAGCTAGTCATCTAGAAGCACAGAATGGACAAAAAAAAAAAAAATGAAAAGATGAAGGACTAAGAAGTAATTAAGTAATGGAAATGGGATAAATGGGATTTGGAATTGCTATTTTATTTTCAAAATTCTATTATGAGTTCCTTTTATCAAGTATTTAATCTCATAGTTTTTCTTCCATAAAATAAGGTTAATAGTATTCAGTCTTCTTCTGGTTTCCTGTTTTGTGTTGTAATGTCTGAGATTTCAAAGAATATTTTGAACTGTTTTTAACAAGACCAATTAGAACAGAAGTGGGTCTTGCTTATGATTCTAGACTTTACAGATTATACTATATTAAGCTTGAGATACAAACATTGGAGCAAAAATAATAAATGTTTGTCATTTATGTTATTCCACATTTCTCTGAGGGCAGCAAAGTTCCTGCTGTTCTCAGATATATTCTTTTTAAACTTATTCTTCTTATAGCTCTTTGAGATAATGCTTTTGGGTGTGTTATGTCATTTAGTTCTAAAGGCATAATATAGCAGCAAGACTTATTAACTGATTAATATATTATATAAGGGAATTTTTTGTGAAGGCCTGATTCTGCACCCATTCTGATTTGCTAGCGCTCTCTTGGACCAAATAAAGATAAAACCAACAACAACTCCGGTGTACTCTTCAAAGCTGAAAAATTGCATTTATGCTTCTGCAAAAGATGACATTGCTGGACATGCTGTACAAGTTCTCAAGGAGTAAGACCATCAAAGTGTTCCTGTTCAATGGGTAGTCATTCCTGAAGAAATTACCAAGTGAACTAACTATATGGCCACTCTGGAGGATGTGAAAAAAAAAATAATAATAGTAAACCAGCAGGATGTATTTGGACTACAGCACAGTTTTACTCAAAACAGGTGCTTTCATGTTTTGTTTATAGAGCGACCAAAAACTAATAATTGACTGCAATGCAAATGTCGGAATTTGACAGTAGCACTGAACACATCTGATCCTGGAGAGGCTGGCTTTTAGGGTAAAACATTCTTAAAGGATATCTTGAAACTTAATCTCTGAATCATTGTACTTTATGCTTATTTGTCTAAAACAAAACAAAGGGCTCCTCCCACTGGTTTAATTTACTTTTGTCTCTTTTCATAACTATACACTCTGTGTTTATTTTCTCCTTTTCTTTGTTTGTCCTCCTCTTACTGGGTTTTGCATTCTCTCTTATTTTTTTCCCTTTGACTAGTAATTAAGCAAAGCAGCTAAAAAGGGACATGTCCAATAACCTTCAATTTTCTCAACCCTTGTTTTTCCAAAGAGAATGGTTCAGATTTCCAGATGAATAGATCTGAGCAACTAAAGAGGTATTTGTATCAAGATAGTCTCCATCACAATAGAAAGCATTTGCATTCATTTCAATCTAGAATACCACAAAACAATCACAAAAACAAAGTTTTGTCTCGGGATGATGTGAAATGTGGACCTGCATAACCATGATCAAACAGAATAACAACATTTTGAAAGGCTTTTCATTTTACCAGTTTCTTTATGTACTGCAGGACCAATGTTACTATGTCAATTTCTGCTAATCTAGTGAACGTAGTTGGATTTTATCTGCCACAGATTTCATGTTCTAGAATATGAGATTAATTAGTCAGTGTTCCATTACAGCATTACTAAGGGCCATTGGGTCACTTACAACATTTCTTGAAATGTGTTGCAATCTCTACGCCTAGACTGTAATTGTACATTTCCTGTTGATTGTGGTCACAATTATGTGCCAAAAATGCCATGCAATCTTCTGTTCAGCACTTAATCTACTGTTAACATCTCTGTGACTGTCAGCTGCACTCAGACCAGTATATTCTCCTCTTTTACTTCATCTACCATTCCAGTTGAGGAAGATGTACCTGTTACTATCTGCTATTCCTTTTTTTTTTTTTCTTTTTTTCTTCTTTTTAAGAATATAATACTCATCTTCTGTTGATCTAATTTTCTAAGAATGACAAGATGTCTGAAGTTCTTAAGCAGCTTCCTCTTAGCATTCCCTAGTTATCACATTGTCTGATTTGCATTGCTGATTCTTTTCTGATGTTGAACCACATTCCACTAAAATTTCCTCCCTCAGACATTTCACTCTTACACTAAATCAGACTTACTCATATTCCTCAGTGAATGATATTTAACGCAGTGATAAAGATAAGGAAATATATGTAGTAATAATAATTGGCTTCAGATGGCCTGTATTACTGCAGGTGGCTTTTACA
Source organism: Lagopus leucura (assembly GCF_019238085.1). Classification (NCBI taxonomy): domain Eukaryota; kingdom Metazoa; phylum Chordata; class Aves; order Galliformes; family Phasianidae; genus Lagopus; species Lagopus leucura. The sequence goes on from NW_024962252.1 coordinate 92,130,606, forward strand.
GTGTTGAAGGGTTTATAGGAAATCTGTCATTCCTTTACAATCAACTTGAGTGCTCTGCTAATCCCCTTACTGCTGTTCCCACTGGTGTTCCTTATGAACAGTTCCTTTTCCATCTCTGTTCCTGCATGGTGGTCCTTCCCAGTATTCAGTGGTGTGGGCCTCCTCATTTCAGCCTTTCCAGTGCTGCCCCCAGCCCATATTTTCCATACAGATCTGTCTAAAGGGCTTACTCTTCGAGGAGTTTACTCTTCTTTGGTCACATTATTTGTTCCTCTCCTATTTTTGGACTCTTTTTCTCCTTCAGACCACTGTCTCTGGCCTTTGGCTGCTCACAGTAATAATTTCTTTGTCACCTACAGTAAAGGCTTTGAAGCTGTGTATGAACAGGTAAAGCCTTTCTACGTTAAGGAGTAATTTCATTTAACTTCTTTTCATTGCTCTCTGCTAAGGCAAGATTGAGATGGCTTTAATGTGGTGTATTGTAATGCTACCTAATGTAATACAGAATACACTTCATTAAGTATAGGTGATACAGTTTCTTATAAATATACCTAGAAAGTGACACAAATGACACAAATGGAACAGCAAAGTCCCAGGATCACCTGCTCAAAACTGTTATTTCGGTTCATAAAATAATATATAATACAGTACTACAGAATTGCCATCTTTTTAAGTCATACAGGAAACAAACAAACAAACAAACAACAAAAAAAAACCAACAAAAACTGAATACAAGTTGATATTGAAAAGGTTTAAATTCAGCTACCTACAGAAGTTATTTTGGGTGCCCAAATTCCATATAGAAGCAGTGTGTCTGTGTTTTCTAATGCACTGCTTGTAATGCACCTGCTGTTGTTTTTGTTCTTTGAAGTGAGTTCAAATGTGCAGGAAGAGAAGCCTCACCAGCTTTTCACAGGATAGAAAATGCTTCAGTATTGACAGATGCCTGGGACTGCCATAAGATCCCAGCAGCCCGGAACCTGCAATTGCACATGGAGATCAGCAGATAAAAGTAGATGCAATTTTGTTCTAAATTATTTTGAAGGCTATTTATAATGGGACCTATGGCTGAAAAGCTAGTTATAGTTTTGCTTTTATCTTATCATTTTATCAGTTACTTCACAGAGAGATCCAGTTAAGCTGTTAAGAATTTAGGCTTAATTTTTTACCTTTTATGAAGCTAAGGAAATAAAACAGAATTAGTCCAAAATCAAGGGCAAAAAGCAACAAGTTAATCAATTTTCATTACTAGCAACACATTATGCATCCCTGAGAAGAAATAAAAGCAATGAGAAAAGGTCTAATGATGTAGCTTATGAATTGCAGATTGCCTGCTTCTGAGACATAAAAATCGATTATAGTCTATGAAGAATATAATGGCATCACATAAGGTTTGGAAACACTATCTGTTATAAGCATTCATGAAGAGATAGCCTTTCCTTCTGTAAAGATTTTTGTTCATCATCTGACAACATGGAAACCAGGTTGCCTAGCTCTGCTGCAAACTAATTCCAACATGAGGCTGAACCTAGAGGAAGCTGAGGAGCTCCAAATGATAGCACTTGGCTTTAGTGGTGTTTTGTATAGCATTTCCCGTGGAAACAGAGGGTTTTCTTTTGTTGTATTTTTTTCTCCTTGTTAACAAAAGATGGAGAGAACTGTCAACCCCCTAGCAGAGAAACATAATAAAAACGTGCTAAATCTGTTTCTGACCTGAGATAATTAAGGAGGAAGACAGTCAAGGTCCTTCAGCATCAGCTAACAAAGAAAGGAAGCATGGCAGAGCATTGCATGCAAACTCAGGAGAGAAAGAACGTGCTCCTGCTTTTAACATTTGATCTTCTTGATTTTAACCTTTAATTACATTGTTGACTCTGTGTATGAGAGACATTAAAGCCTATTCTAAACTCTGAATTCTGAAACCTCTTTCTCTGTAGGGAGAAATATTTTATACGTCCATCAATTTAATGAACCCCTATGTATGTAAACAAAGTTACAGCTCTTCTTAGCTGTTGCGCAGCTCTTCAGTAAAACTGGCTGAGGTGAAACAAAGTTGATGTTGTGCACAGCTTCAGGGATCTTACCTAGATTTCAAAGGTGGTAATCCTGTAGTAATTTATTTGCCAACTTGTTAAATTGCTGCTTGACTGCTATGATGATCTGGAGCTACCAAATATATGCTTAGAGTATGATCATCTATCCTTTTTTTTTCGGTTGGGAGAGAGATGATCTTCTTCACGTTAGCTGGCTGTCTCACTCCAATTTATAGGAGGGAGATGAGGTTCTTTTAATATCTGTATACCAGGCGTGAGATTAAGAAACAACGGTTCATATGTTGGTCTGACCAGTTTATTACAAAACCTAATCAGGGAGACGGGGAAGGGAAGGAGGGCGATAGAAAAGATGGGAAAGAAGCAAGAATTGCATAAAGCGGGGATACTCACCACCAGGATCCTGCAGCGTCCCGTTGCACGGCGTTTGAAGGTCCGAGGCAGACGCAGCAGGGGGTGGGGAGCAGCAGCGTGGCGGCCTTGGGCAGCAAGCAGGTAGTGGAGGAAGGCGCGGAACCAATCCTTGAGAAAGCAGCAGCGCTCAGGCAGTGGGCACGGGAGAGTTCGACAGCATGCAGGTGTCACCTCACGAGGAATCTGATTGTCAGGAATCCTATGTTCTTCTTCATGAGGAATCTGTTTCCAGAAACCTCTGTTCTGCTTCATGAGGAATCTGTTGCCAGAAACCTCTCCTCATGGTTTTCGGTTCCTTTTTTATCCTCCTTGTTCTCCTGCCTACGTGACAAGGATGGGCCTCGAGCAAGAGTCATTGAGTACCCCCTGAGATGGCCGTCATCCTGAGGTAAGTCCACACGAAGGAGCACTTCACAGCTATTTAGCCGTAGCTCATCTCTCGCTCTCGTTGCCCCTGCCCTTGTCCATCTGTGTCCCCCAGACAAAGGATCTCACAACCTTTGCCCTGGACTTGCCTGGCCTTGTTCATCTGTGTCCTTCAGACAAAGGATTTCACAATCCTTGCTCGGGACTTGTCTGCACTTGAACAAGTCCATCTGTGTCCCCAGCAAGCTTTGAGACACAGATGTTTACAGAATAATCTCTTACACTGGCATAGTGCTGTGTTTTGGGTTTAGGATAAGAATAATGTTGATAACAGATGGATGTTTAGTTGTTGCTGAGCAGTGCTTGCACTGAGTCAGGGACATTTCACCTTTTCATGCTGCCCTGCCAGCCAGTAGCTAGGGGAGCACAAGTTGCTGGGAGAGGACACAGCTAGAACAGCTGACCTAGACTGGCCAAACTCTATACTGTGTGGCATCATACTGAGTGGTAATCATAGAGTCATAGAATGGCTAAGCATGAACAAGACTTTAAAGGTCATCTAGTTCCAACCTCCCTCCCATGGGAGAAGGGTTGCTAGCCTCTAGATCAGGCTGCCTTGGATCCCATCCAACTGGGATAAAAAGAAACTGGAGGAGTTGGCTGGGGCTGGGGCTGCTGTTGCTCACAGGCTGGGCATTGTTTGCCTGGTGGTGAGCAATTGCATTCTGCATCATCTATTTATTTATTCTTTTTTTTTTTTTTCTTTATTGTTAAGCCATCCCTGTCACAACATGTGAGTACTCTTACTTTTTTTTTCAGTTCTTTATCCTCACTGCAGGGGGGGAGAGTGAATAGTTGTGTGGTGTGAGCTGCCTGCTAGGTTAAGCCACAGCATCAGCTAATGCTAGTTCTTGTGTAAAACAAAACAAGTAAGCCATTTCTTGAGCAGAGGAAATTTGAAGGAAAATAGATATGATGCAAGTCCAAGAGCTTAGTAGTGGAAAGAAGTCTTTGTTGAATTTTTTCAAAACTAAAGGATTCTCATAAAAATTGAAATAAGAATCAGCATTCGGCAGCATGTTTAATACAGATAAAAATGTCTCTCTCATTCATATTTTTTTTACCAGCTCAAGGTGATCCCAATCCCTAGTACAAGACCAAAGAAAGTTGACTTTCAAAGGCATTATTTTCTATATTTTGAAACACAAACTTAATATACTATGCCTGCTTTTTAAAATATGCTTACATGTAGCTAAGCTGAATGGATTTTTTTTTTTTAATGAAATGCTTCATCATTAGAAAATGATTGAGAATTTAATGAAATCCTCCCACAGAAACTTGTCAGTTGCAACAAAGATTTCATCAGAGATAATTCTTATCTTATTTTAGAAACAGAGAGCTGTATTTGTGTAGAGCCAATATTCTGGTGCTGGGTCATTTATCTGCAGAGCCCTGCTTCTTGAGTAAATAAATAAATAAAACTGTCTATACAATAAATTATACGTACGTGTGCAAATGCTTCTTGTATCACGTACGAACACAGACATATCCAAATATGGAAGGGGCCTCTTTCTCACAGGAATGAAAGCTTTAAAAACCGTTGTATTTTTTTGCTTCAAGTTAAATTGTACTAGCTCCAGCTGCAGAACAGTGGAAAGATCCTTTAAAACACAGAGTATTACTGAAGGTGGTCTTGTGACAATGTTGTATGCAAGATATTTGCACTTCAACATTACGTTTAGTAGATCTTTTTCTGGAGCTCGACAGACTATTTGGGTGCCTGAAGTCTCTCCTACAGGTTACGAGTTTCCAAGTGGACAAGAAGCAAATGATACACAGTCCTACCTCCATTCCTTGTAATTTGTAGAGGTAAAACACCACCACAAAATGATCAGGAGTATATTTGTCTTGAAAATATTTTTCTTGTACTTTGACTTTATGCAATAAGTAGATTAAGTCAGTGTATTTGTAAATCAGAGCCAAGATATTTTATTTATCCATTGTGTTGATGGTAAAAACAAATGAGGGATGCTGCCTAGTTCCTGTTAACAATTGAACAAGCTTACATTTGAGTGATTTCCTTTGGCATTTGTGATTTGCACTGAAAGGCAACATTGGATCAAAACATACATAAATATGTGTCACAAATTTACATGTAATTGCCAAATTTTCAAATCAGGAACTAATATGTGAAGCTGTCAGTAAATAGATCTTTATACCTGTAATTATCTGATTTATATAACATAGTAGCTGAGTCATGGCCACATAATTTAATTGAAATGTGAATTCTTCTGGCATGAAAAAAGGTAGCCTTCTTACAGTGTAGCTATGAGAAAGTGAAAGAGAGATACCCCATTTCCCTTTCTCATAATACCTAGACTTATATTATGCTATAACATGGCTCCGTTGTTTCAGCTGACTGACTTTAATGAAGAATATGGTGACTAAATGGCTCAGGCCTTGGCAGTCCCAGGAATTTGGCAGGTGTTAAAGAAACAAAAATCTTACTGACCATTTCACACATAAGCCTGGAGCTCTGAATTATGTTACCCAGCAGTGACATACCATTTGCATGTTTTTATTTTCATTACACTTCAGACCACCTTGGGTCTGATTCTTACTCATCTGCAAAGAATCACTTATTTCTTCCTTTTAAAAGGGTTACATACGCATGAAATTAAACCAGGATTTTATTTCAAAGTCGTATGGTGCAGTTAAAGTGACACTCTGTTTACAGTATCTAAATGAGTTTGTAGTTAGGAAAAAAATGGCAAATTGTTATGTTAGAAGTAACAGAGAATATTTTGCCATCTTTACTGATTGTTTCTTATAGCTGCATTGGCTCAGATACTTAACAAAATTGCCATTTTCAAACTGTAACATTTTCTAACTGAAGGGTTTGGGACAGAGATACCCTTAAAAGAATATATGAAACACTCACTCCCTTTTTCTTGAAATTGGTACAAAATTGGTTCTATCATAGTAGAACATTCAGTGAGTTAAACCTTTCTTAGGCAAATGGCTGAAAGATAACAAGGCAGTAAAGGGGGGATTACAGTGAATAAGTACTGCTATTGTTACGGTACAGAAATATCAAAACATGACCTCAATATCATCATGTCTTAAATAAATATGGCACTTAAGAAAATAACAATGAATTAGGGCTCTGCTGAAACATTGAATATGTAATTGTATTAGTTGATCAAAAAGTGTAAAGAACATAAGAATAAATGTGAAATTTCTGTGTTCTAATTATAATGGTTAGCATTAGCTCTCTGTCTAGACTTGTTAAATGCTGCTAAATGAATTACTGAATACAATGATGAGCAGTGATTTGAGTATTCTGTTCTCAATATTAATTTTCTGGATGCTGATAGAAGTTGTTTAATTAATAAATGAAACCTATTGATAGTAAATTGTAACTTTGACAGCCTAAGAGTGCTGAGAATAGAGGGGCAAGTGGCTGCGGTGCATGAAAAGGTGGAAGGCAGACAAAATGGCATTTTCATTCTAAAGTGGTTGCTAGTTTCAGTACCTCCTTTCTTTGTTGCTGATGATATCATTTGAAAACTGAACAAAATAATGAATTAGCTAAGTAGGAGATTAGAGAATCATTCTCATGGAGAACTCTTTTATAGGAAAATAAATTCAGTGCAAGGCATCTGGAAGGCAAAAAATGTTCAGATATTAAAGTTATTTTTGTCAGTGATGTTAAATGGCAATGAAAGAGAAGAAGAGAATACTCAACTATGAACATGAAAATTCCATATCCTTCATTTTGAGCATAAGCATATTACTGTTTATCTTAGTTCATCACAGTTTCATATTGTGTATTGAAAAGGCATAAAGATGAAAGTGTAACTGAGAACAAAAGTGGGAGAAGGACAGAATGAATTTCAGAACTCAGCAGAAATATGCAAAATGTAATAAAAGGAAGGGGGAAAAAAGAGATCCATATACCAGAGAACAAGAGTATGAAAGGGAATTGTAAAAATATGAAAGAAAAAACATGGACTTGTATGGAGCCGAAACTACAAAGAAGAGTACTAAACACATATTAAATAAGGAAAATAATAAATAATATTGCAAATAATGGTCTACATTCTCCCCTGGGTAAATAGATGCAGCTTCACTGATTTCAGTTTCAACTATACTTATTAACAACCAGATCTATAGTAGTAATTTCCCTGTGGAAATTAAAACAAATTATTGACTTGAGGTCTTTGCATCTCTGCTCTATCTAGCATGGGGGATTGCTTCAGGTTTCAGACTTGCCTGGGTTACTATTATAAATCTTCCCATAAGGTGCACTGATATTATCCTTAAATTAAAGTCATCCAACAAGTCTGTGGTTCTACAAGCTCAGATTTCCCTAGGAAGCAGCATGCTTAGCAACTCTGGTATCCATGGCAGTACATACCATGTAAGTGGCTAAATGTGGAAGCTCTTCCCTTTTCACAGTTTTTTAAGTCGCTATGGCTGTGCTACCTACCACTGGTTCCAGCCCTCATTCACAGATGAAGCTGGTCTACATATAGACACACAGATAGATGTGCAAGTGTAATTTGGCCAGCTTTCTGCCTGATTGCAATTGACTGAAGTGTACTGTGCATCACAAAAGCCTTTTAAAATGGGAATATTCTCTATCTTTTTTAATCTTATCCCTTTTCTTTCGGCATGGTAACTGGCTCCTTTTCCCTCAGCTATGGTTTTTGTCTTTTACACAGCACCTGTGCTCTCCCTCATTCTCCCAGAGCCTTGCCGTTTGGGCCTTTGCCACCACATCCATCTCACTTCAGCTATTTTCCATGTTCCCAGGCCTCCTGGTTCTTCTCCCTCTCTCTCAGCAGCTGTCTTGCTCTGGCCTCTGCTGAACTGCGGATGAGGACAGCATCTTCCACCCCTCCCTGGGCCTCTGCCCTCTGCCTTGGCTTCTGGCCATAATGCTTTTGCCTCTGCTGCCCCTCTGGAGCCGGTTCTCAGCAGCTGTCCCCCAGCTCCCTGTTCCTGTCTTTCCTAGGCTGCAGCAGTTGTTGTTCTCTCCCCTGTGCCAGGCATCTGGAGGAAATCTTACAGCTGTTTTTCCTCACACTGGGCCTCTGTCTCCTAAATTGAGCTCCACTCCCTGCCAAGCTGTCTTACTCCTCCTTGCCCGAGTTTGCAAGAGTTTTTCTTCCCAGGACACTGACTTTGGAGTCATAGCCCTTTTCACACTTTGGCGGTTTCTCCAGACTCTCTGGGTCTTCATCTTAAATCTCATCTGTATCTTGTGTCCCACAACCAGGCGTCCATTGTTTTCATCTTGACTTAGCTCAAAGGCTGCTTTCCTTCAGTTTCTGTCTGTCACTGTCACCTGGCTTCTCCCATCCATCTCAAGTCCATTCTTCTTTACTCACTCTTTCTCCTACTTTCAGGCCCTTTCCAATGGCTCCTGTTCTCCTACCCCTGTCCTTGGGGCCCAGCTTTCCTTTCTCCACATCACACAGTGGGAAGCAGCGTGGCAGCAGGTCAAGTGAATTCCTCCCGTCTAACTTTATTATTGTGACAGCACATCACTGCAGTGATAGCAAAGTTGTCAGGATGGCCTCCAGAAACATCTGCAAGTCAAGGAACAGCATGGTCCATGGCAGATATGCTGTTAAAGGGGAGACAAGCATGATCCATGGAAAAATCTGTAATGTACGTTCATCATTGCAGTTCTCAGGATTAATGAGAGCAAAAGGCAGCATGAGCAGCAAGCACAACTGTGCTGTTGTCCACAGCTTGCATCAATTGCTCCTCAGCAGGCAGGACCTCTTAGGCTAGGTGAGTGGAGAGCTAGCAACCATTACATACTGTGACAGTTTTGGATAGGGAAGAGGTTTGCAGTTAACAGTCTCTGCTACTCAGATGCCTGCACCTGCCTGGCCTGCAGAGGAATGGGCTGTGTGCACAGGTGTGAATGCTGTAGCAGGCTTTAATTTTCTGCCTCAGATTAAGCAAACTGCTTGTTACTGGCCAATAAGACAGCTGTGATACTGAAGAGATTTCCAGCAGCTCACACCAACAAGCAAATGACATTTGAAGATAAGAGCAGTCTCCTTTTTCTGACCAACTAATTTACCTGGTGAGTCTTTCAAGAAGGACCTTTAGAAACTTCACCTTTTTTTTTTTAAACCTTGAAGTTTTTCTCCTTTTCTCATTGGGCCTGAGGGCAGCAAGCAATCTAGACTCTTCTTGGTGTGGCCTCATGGTAATTCATCCACTTGGAGAACTTCTGCCTCTTACCTCCACATCCAAGGAAGCCCAGATGAGTTCTTTTGGAGCCACAGGTCAGACTGCCTTAAAAATGTTTCTGGGAAGAGGGATAGCTATTCTAAGCTTAAAGTGAAAAAGAAGATCAAGGTGGAGGAAAAACGTTAATAGGAAAAGAAGCTGAGGGCTAGAGCAGCAAGTTTCTATGTTTGCCATATTTGACAAGAGGTGTTGTGGCTTATATTTTTGTATGTGAATCTGCCTTTAACTGTTTCGTAGCTTTGTTGTCTGCTACTAGATATACTCATTAGATGAGCACAAAAACCTTGGCAGTTCCATATTTGTCACTCTGAAAAGCTTTATCATTTGGAAAATGCCATCTAATTGTGCTGCAGTGCAGTGAATGACTGGCTGGGGTTAAAAGCCCTGTGCACAATTCCTGCTGGCTGGCCATTAATCTCCAGGAAAAGCCTTATTTCTTAATTGCTATTGTATAATTAGTAACCTGTTCCATCTAACTGATGTTAAGCTGAGACAGTAATGTGCCAAGTCACCATCATTCTCTGTAAATGAGAATCTAGAAGTACTGCTATAAAACGTGTGTCACAGTGAAATACTTTCTTTTTAAATACTTCTTTGAAAAATACTAAGGCCGACACCATTAGCATCATCTGGCCAACACTGAAAACCTACAGAACTGCCACAGATTGCTGTAGAGTAAGTAGCTGAAGAAAATAGTCCCCAGTTTTGAAAATCTAGAATTAGCAAAATCTTCTTGTACAATCTACCTTGTAAAGGAATCCAACCCATCAGCCAATGACTGTCTCTTACTTTGAGATTTAGAGAATATGAAAGTGACGATAAGGGAAGAATGAGTTTATTTTAAGATGGCGATGAACTTGAGGGCAGGCAAATGTGACTAATCTTGAAGAAATTTTCCTTAATATCTCTGGGCAAAATATTTAAATGTTTGATGTTGGATTAATTGATAGCTCAGTATCAGTTGGAAATTGATTTAAATTTTCCCTTTGGTATTAGAAGCTCTATCTGAGAGAGGTTTCTGTCTTGAAGAAAATACATTCTGTAAAATCAAATTTCAGATGTAGGAACACTGAAATATTTTATTTTGATAACAACAAATTGTTGCCTAACAATGAACTTCAAGGATCACATTCCAGTAATTCTACAGTATTATATGAAACAGTATGAATGCAAAATACAGGAAAACCAAATCCAAATAAAGGCAGACATTGCTTTTAGACTATCATTATTTTTTTTTCACATAAATTCTCTTTTGGATGAAATTGCCCTTTTTGAAGGAAAAAAAATCTTCTCAATGTTTATTTTACTAAGCATAAATAGAGTTCATTTAATCAAATCGTTGTGCTCAGTGTGATTATGAAAAGATTCTGGGAAAATGACAGTTAGCTGCCAGGCTGAATAATCAATCATGAATACTAGTGAAAAGAGAAAAATCAGCAAATGTGTTTTCTTCTCTTTGACATAGCAACTGTATCTGGCTAAATGAATTAGCACAACAGAGATGAGCATCTGTTTTTCTTTAAGACAGTTTTTTTTTTTTTTTTTTCCTAGTGTATTTTCCCTGAATTTAGGCATAGATGAGTGCGGGATCTGGCCCAAAACTTTGTTGGTGCATGTGATTTTGTTTGTATACTTCTGACTGTCTTGTTAGAACTCTGCTGTTCAGGTATATTCATCTGAAGTGCTTCCTTGGCTTTCTTCTAGCCTATGTTATATGGTTAAAGAGATCTATTTATTTATTTTTGAAATCGTCTGTTTGTCTTTCTGAGAAGAGCTTGAAGAATTCAGATGAGTCAGCAAGTGATATTTCAACAGTTCCTCATTTTGTTCAACTGGAATATCATATGGTACACTGTATACGGTGTCAATCAGTGGGTATTCACAAATGTTCATGTCCAAAATAGAGAGGTCAGAAGTTTTACCACCCTCAGTATGCTGTCAGAAACATTTTTCTTAGTTATTTCATTTTCTGCTTAGTAAGTCCTCTAGATACAGTCTGAATCTTTAGCTATCAGCTGTAATTCAGACATAGTTCATCTTCAAAATATAGAAGACTCTTGGAGATTATTTCAGATTCTCCCTGTTCTCTCAGTGATTTCCAGTAACCCATAACATCTTTATTTTTTTTTTGTATCTCTGGTGAATATTTTATACCAGAGTACTGAAGAGTTTTTCTCTGCCTAGAAATAAATAATTATGTAAACAATATTAATGCCTTGGATTTTCTATGCATCTGAGAGCTATGTGATTGAGTCCCTTTTGTAACTGAGGCATCCAGGCTCTCTAGAAGTTCGCAGTTCTGTGAAAGAGACAGAAAATGGGGAAGGACAAATATATTGCAGCAAGAGAGAACTGAAAGTATGTGGTTCAGTAGGAAAACCTTTGGATATGGTATAAAACATTATCGTTTTGCTTCTGTTTGCCCTCTCAACCTGTGCTTGATGTTAACTTCTCCAAGAAAAAGCCAGCTCTTAAGTATATATACATCGTAAATGTTTGAGGATGTGTCACCTGCTGATTTGTCAAATATATTTTTATGAAAAAGGGCAAATTCTGATTCCCATTTTTGATATTATTTTAATTCTTCTAGTGATTATTTCAAATGGAGAACTGTTTTCTTTTTTTTCAGTGCACATGACTTTTCAAACTTAAAATGTATTTGAAAATATACAAAACACTCAAAATCACAACAAAATGTTTTAGCACCATTATAAGAATCATTAGTTGATGAAATGTTATTTCTCTTTAATGCCTTTGAGTGTTTTGCTTGTTCCCTGGGGTTTCACTAAAGGTCTTGAACATTATTAAAGTTGAGAAAGGCATTTTTCTGACTAGCTTCACCTAGTATAATAAAGCCATGATCTCTATGCTTTACCTGCTATTTTAAAGTAGTTTGAAGGATGAGAGAATAATGCATTCTTTTGTTGCTTTCCTCATTTTCATCACCTTGAAAAATTCATTGATGAGCTACACTGGTGCAATCTCTGAACAGCAAACAAATACTATGTTATTGAGAAAACATTTGTCTTTAATCTCAACAAGGGTTTTATTAATGTTGTTCCAGTCATTGTAAATGACCCCTTTTGGGATCTTGAGAAAAGAAAGGACATTACAAAGACAAAATCAGGAAGAGTGGAAAGGAAAGTTCCAGATGCTGGCTCTTCAACTTCTTTGGCTTTCTTTAACATTTATATTATATTGGTGTCTTTTTTCTTTTTCTTTTTTTTGTACTTTGTAATTTCAGATGAGCCTTAATAACTATTCTGTAATAAATTAGTGCAAATATCTTCTCAGTATGTACTCAGAAACAAAATTTAGGCTTCTAGGTTTCAGTCATTTTATGGAGATTCATGATACCCTGGGAATAATTTGTATTATAAGTAAAAAGCACATTATTTTGAAAATTTTAATCCCTCATATCTGTAATGATTTGCTTAAATTATTGTTCCCTTTGCTGAAAAGCTAGTTCTTCAATTAAAGAAGTTTTCACTGAAACTAAAGGTCACCCCTTTAATCAGCTGAGCTTTTCAAATTACTCAAGGTGGTAATTCTCAGACTCTGCCTGCTGTAAACTCTTCCAGGTGGCAGAAGGATATCTCTATTTTATTCTGCTGCTATGGTAAAATACTTGGTCAGGATCCAAACACTACAATCACAGAACGAATTTCCAGATATCTTTCCATTAAACCAATAATCTTTCTTCATCTATTGCAGCTGTTTCATATCTTCTGATTTTTTCAAAGTTTTAATACGTGATCTTTTTCATTATGAGTAAATGTTAGGTGGTAATCATATTATGGAACTATTTGGAGACATATAATGAATAAATGAGTCTTGAACACTCATACAATTTTCAGAAGAGGATTTTATAGTTATTCTTTTACCTAAGAGAAATTCAGTTAGTTAAAAATAGTCTTGAATGGGCTGTTTATTTCACCTTGGAGACAGAAAACTGCTGTGGTAGCTTCATATCTAACCTACTTATTTGAATCAATGTCTTTAAAGAGGTGAAAACCACTAACAGATGAGGGAAGAAGAACTGAGAAAAAGGTGGCTGTAGATGAGAGCCTTAAGCAAGAAATTACTTGCAGAAGGGAAAAGTAATTGATCATTTGCACCTGTCTGCTTAGTAGGTTTCCACTTCACCTTCTGGGCTTCTCCATCTATTCCCACCTTTCATCCACTCCCTTTTCCATTGTGCTGAATGTTATTTCTGGATAAATTTTAATTTAAAGAGATGTGGATGGCTGAAACAGAGCAGAATTGGCTGTGAGGAAGAAAGCAAAGAATCTCTTGCAGAGATAATGTAAAGGTAAACCATCTTAATTTGAGAAAACAGTAACTGCAGCAACAGGCAAGCATTAGGTAACACTTTTTAAATAGATATCTCCAGAAATGGTTTACTGCAAAGATTGTGAAAAAGAGAAATAAGCTGCATGGTCCCAGTCTGCATCTTCCTTCCATGCCTGCAGAGAGGAAATCTAGTAAATTGCAGAGGAGGGTTTCGCAGATCTCTGCTCATCAAGAACTGAAGAGCAACAAAGTTAGTATATGCAAACTGTTGAGTCACGGCCTGAACCACTGATTGAGCACCTGGGGAAAGGCCCCTGGGAGCACAGGTGAAGGCAATTCATCTGTGTGACTGGAAGGGGTGGAACCTGGCTGCACCTCTCTTGGACCCCAGTTAAGGGCTGACTGCCAGTGGGGAAGGGTCTCCAGAAGAGATCTTTCACTTGTGTAGCTTTTCCCTGCAAACCTAGAATCTTTTGAGGTGAGTGAGCAATCTTCTGCCCTTCCTTTAAAACGTCTTTCTATCGTGTTGATCCTTCATCATTACATTTCTGGTGAACCACCTTTTCCTGTCATATTGATCTGTCCAGTTGTTACAGGCATGAAGGACTATGCTGTATTTTCTTCAGTGTAGGTCTTTTACCAGGAACACTGCTAGGCACCAGATAGTGCTAAATAATATTTATGATGAGCAGCTAAAAAATGGTCATCAAGGGAGGAAACATACCTGAGGACAGACTCGAAGAGAATAGATTGGAGAAGCTCAAGCATTTAATGTCACTTAGAGTTGTTTGTTGTACTGTTCTCCTACCTTACCCAGAGAATAGAGAAGCCCGGTAATTCACTACACAAATTGTCATAATACACTTAATTTGATTTATTCCTGTGTACACTTATATTATGTCCAGAGTCAGCCTTGTTATTTTAGAACATCAATATTCTTAGAAGAAATCTGCCCCATCACAGTGAGTGTGACTTGCTGGGTTAATGGCGTGTTGCACAGCTCCTCCTAGTTAGTCATTAATCTCCAGGAAATGCCCTGTGCCTTAATGATTGTTATTGCTTAATTAGCAACCCTTTCTATCTAAACAAGTGACACATGACCTGAAATAACAATGTACACAGCAAAAGTCATTTTCTCTGAATGTCTGAGCTAAGCTATAAGCAGATTGTATGCAAGTAGAACAAGGCATGTTGAAATAACGTGGAGACATGACACTAAACGTTCTACAGATACGATAATTTATAAAATTGCATGATCAGTCTCTTCTCAGAGTTGTGTGGTGACACCAATTCCAAGCAGTCACTAACTCAATGCCTGCAATTTAGAGAGACAGGCTCTATTTACCTTATTCCTCTTACAATTCAGTGTTTCATATTTCTAATCAATAATGCCATTGTATTTTCAGTCTGTCAGTGGTTAGCCATGTTTTTAATCACTGCCTGATCTGTATAAATGTATACACGGAAACTCAGGGTACATTCCTACATAAAATAAAAACTAACGTTCTTGCTTAGACTTTGGGTCATGGAAATCTGTTCTCTGCACTCTAGGCTGTCAGCTTCTTCTTTCAATGCTTTGTTTGTTTTCTCCACTCCTCTGCTTTTAAATTGCTTCTTTTGATTGTAACTATAGCAGAAACTAATTCTTGATAATGCATGCACAGTGCTTAGCCCACATAAGCCTACTGGAAAATTGTGTAGGGAAAGAGCTCAGTACAGCATCAGGTAAACTTTTAGGATCTGAAAGTAGACCTTGTCTTTGTAATTGACTTTATAATTAAAAGTTATATTTAAGTTATATTAAAATTCTTTATTTGTTGAAGACTGAAAAAAAAAAAAAAAAGAGGAAAGAACTACTAATGCATCAGCTCCTATCTTCTAAATTTTAGAACTGCTTACCTAATAATAACTTGTCTGATACTTTTTCATGTGAAATAGTAACAATGAAATGGAATCCTGACTTTTCTTTTTTCAATTTTGATTTTTTTTTTTCTAAATATATTCATTTTAATCATTCATTATCAATAATTCAAACTTTGTTGAGGGGAATGGCAGTATATCCAATGCTTTACAAGAGCTCAGATTTGTAAAAATTCTTATAAGTGTAATTTTTGGGAATGCAGCAGGTACATGCTCCATGATTACAAAAGAAAAATGATTACGTGGTTTACAAGCCAGAGAAACCTCATAAGTGTGGATGGTTCAGCACATGCAGAGATTAAGTTCCATTTTAGTAGTAATTTTTCATGCATTTCTTTGATTTAACAAATGGCAGTTCAGCTGTTCTACATTGTAATAATAAAACTGTAAGTCATAGAATTGTTTGAGTTGAAATGGACCCTTAAAGATGATCTATTTCTATACCCCTGCCATGAATAGGAACACCTACAGCTTTATCAGGTAGCTCTGGGTGCTGTCCAGACTGACCTTGAATGTCTCAGGGGTGGAGTATCCACCACCTCTCTGAGCAACCTGTCTCAGAGCTTGGCTACTCTTATTTAAAAAAAAAAAAAAAAAAAAAAAAAAAAAAAAAAAAAAAAAAAAAACCTTTTCGCTTCTATCCAGTTTAAATCTTCCATCTTTTAGTTTGAAACCACTTCCACTTGTCCTATAACACTCTATCCTAAGAAGAGCTATCTTAATATACATAGGCTATTGCTGATCTTCATCTGCTTTCTCTACTGAAGAACAGCTTAACAAGCAGGATCTTTAGTATGTTCGTTTTGCTGTGCTATTGGATTTTGTCAGCTTCCATGAAGTCGATGTATGAATAGTTCACTTTGTTTACTTTTAATACAGCGTGGTAGTAAACATAAAAATTGTTGAACCTAAAGTGGAAGTTAATGTTGTCCCAGCCGTGCACAGAGCCCTTTAGTAGCTATGCCTAATTTTATTTAAATTCAAACTGTGGACGAGGTATATAGCTGATTTAAATTAATGAGCTTATTACTGATTGGACTTAAAAGGCTGATTTTGTATTGATTCATCTGTTTATCTACATTAAAAATAATAAAAGAGACTAAGCTTCCTTTAACTAAATAAATGTCTGTTGAAAACATAAAATACAAAGGTCAAGAGAGCTGAACCTGTTTTTTTGAAGTCTATATAAAACTTCAGATAAGTTAAAAAAAAATAATAATAATAATAATGACAAACAAGACCAAATTCACCTCATGCTTGAGGACATGCATAGCTACTTTTTGTTCAGAAAAATATTAGAGAAAGATGTAAATGAATAAAAACATTTTTCAGTGTATGGACAACAAAAATGCTTTCATGATGTACCACACTCTGTGAATGTCATCAGTGTAAAGGTTTCATTTAAGTGTTTGGCAAACATAGCTAATATCTGTTAAAAAAAGTAATTTCCCACTCAGAGAAGTACTTATGATCATACATGCAAAGAACTGCCAGGAATACAATGCTTTCTCTGCAGTTCTCCCTGGCTGTGTTCATGCAGTCAGGGCAGAAGATTTAAATGCATAGGAAATGAACAGCTGGTATCAAATCCACAATTAGATGCAGAAAGATCCTTTTCTCATGAGGGTAGAACTATAAATATTATGTAGTTGTAGCTGTTAACTTTATTTTTTGAGTTTTTAAGCAAAAGGCCTTTGTAGTTTAAAGCAAATTTTTTTACAATCTACTTAAAACAAAACAAAGCAAAAAAAATTGCAGTCTTTAAAGGGATTCATGTGATGACAGAATCACCTGCAGTTTTTGCAGTGCAAAATTGGATGATAAGGTTGTGATAAAGTCATTCTGTAAAAATTGGTAAAACTTTAATTACAAAAAAAGTGAATATTTCATATGTATGTACTCGTCGTGGATTTGTACAATATGCAATACTGTACTGCACACTATGTAGTTTAGTGTATATTTGGCATTGTTTATATGACCAACTATGAAGCAGAGTTTTGCAGTTTTACATAGTATTGTAAGCATAGTATTTTTACATCTCTTGCTAGTCACCATTTAATCTGTTTTGGTTACACTGAAGTTAATTCCTTCCACATACATCACATTCTGAACATGTTCAGTATTGCAAAATTCAGAGTACTCTGTATTAACTGTTACAGCGTATGACCTCCAGTGTTTCTCACTGCAGATCAAAAGCTCTGTTTAAGTTGGAATTAATTATGCTGTTATCCCTTGTTACATTCTAACCATACATGTGGAACTCAGTTAAGCATTGCAGCTGCAATTCCAACTCTGTCATTCAGTTTTTATTGTTAATTTCAGAAGTTTATTCTTTAATTTGCACTGATGGTATAAAAACTGAGCACCTCCCCTGAAGTTAGTTAAGGAAATGTCCAAAATCTGCTTAAGTTGGTGAATTTCATTAGGCTGTGGGTAAATGGGTAAAGAGCTGAAGAAAAGTGTATCTATTCTTCATCTATCTTCTGTGTTGTCATATGTTATGTAGAGGGTTTGGTTTTTTTTTTTTGGTTTTCCCCTCATAAAGTGAGAAATAAGGCATAGCTACTTGAATTGCTTTTCTATTCGTTAAGGAACATGAATGCTGAGTTCCATTTTAATGGGCAAAATAATGTTTTGACTGAGAGAATGTGTAAAAAATAAGAAAAATAGTGTATGAAGAGTAATCCAGGAAAGATATAACAGTTGTTCAATACCCTAGTGCATAATTATTCAGTTAACAGTTAACTATTAATAAAAATATATATTTACCAAAAAACTAATAAACAAATCCCTTGTTTATTACAAAGCAACAATTGCCATTTCTATCTAGATGTTTTGTCTTCTGTTAAGGGTGAAGAAAACTCACGAATGGCAAATAGTAAGGTTGAACAACCAATTAAGTGAAAGTACTTTGTTGTAACCCTGTTTTTCTCAAACTTGTTCTTTGCCAACCAAGAAAAACTTCTCTAAGTATGAAATAGCATCTGATACATTAAAATAATTCTAAAGTTACCTTCCATCACTGTAGCATCAGATATCTAAAATGAACTAAAGGAAGCTATTTGTGGATTATGAATTTGGGGTAGAGTAAGTAACTTAGTAACAATTTTTGTTTCTTCTGGCAATTCATACAGTTGTCTTTAGGTAGCTCAAATATTTGCCAGCAACCTGTATTACTCTTCCCTACAGTCAGAAAATCAGATGGAAAAAATCATGTTCTGTAAACAACTTCATGCAAGATCTTTAAGTTGAAGGAAACAAGTTCAGCTAGGCATTGTTCAATAGCAAACCATAACAGCACACAGTTTATTAGGAGAGAAGTTTTTAGGCTGGTGTTGTGTGAACAGCTTCCATGAGTTCATGGTGGAAGAAATGATCTAGAAAACGCAGGTTGTTAGAAAGATTTATCTCATGTATATGTAAAGCAAGTGATCAATCTATCTGTCTCCAGACCTAGATACTAAAGGATAAATTATGATTGAGCACCAAGCCACTTATCAAGATTTTTCTTTTCTTGAGGCACTTATAAAACAGGATGTCCCAGTGCAAGCAAGATTCTGAGCATGTGAGCTGTAATTCTAAGTGAGTCATTGTGAATGAGATTTTTAAGGAAGAAAACCTTCAGGATACATCCATACATTTCCCACTAACACTCTCTGTTTTATCAATATACAGCTTCAACTACTGGGTATCTCTGCAGATGCTGATTTCACAAAAAGAGCAGCTAAAGTAGTGCAGTTGTTAGGTGACACCTTATGTCTAGGATGAAGTGGGTGTTGTTTCTGTACTCTGTCTCATGGCATCTTGTTAGATTCCCCGTGGCTTACTTTAGGAATATTAGGAAAAAATAAGATTGCTTCTAAGTACTAGAAAAATATTTTTCGCTTCTACTGTAAAACAAGAAAAGACTGAAACTAATTTATGAATGTCATGCTGACTGATATTGCTATATGTAATAAAGTAGAATTACATCCTGGGATGATGTAGACTATTAAATAAAAGTATTAGCATCTTCCTAGCAATGAAAGTTAAAAACATGTCTAAATAAATGTTAGATCTTGATCACAAAAACCCTTCCCTCTTAAGTTTGTCTACTACTGGAGTTTTGCCCGGGGAGTTTCAGTTCAGATATTAGTGAAATTTCTTCTCCGAAGTTCAGTTCTGGAACAGGCATTCCAGTGAGGTGGTGGAGTCCCTGGAAATGTTGAAGAAACATTTAAATGTTGTATTAAGGACATGGTTTAATGGGGCAAGATTGGTGGTCTGTGAACATTTGGACTGGATGATCTTGGAGGTCTTTTCCAACCTTAGCAATTGTGACTGTATTCTATGATTCTAAGTGCTCTACAGATCTTTAGTTACAACACATTCTCAATTGCCAGATGTGGATTTACTCACAAATGTTTTAATTTCTGAAATACAGAATGAAATATTCTTGACGGAGATATATTTTTGCTAACATTAAAATGAAGATGTACATTTGGGGGACTTAAGCACAGATCTTTCATCATGACAGTATAAGGACTTCTTCATCAAAACCCATTAAATCTTTGACATGACTGTAACTGAGTTCTGTGGTTCTACGATTCAATGTAAATGTATTTCCAGTATAATCAAGAGAATTAAGATAATTGCAAATATTAATTATTTAAGAAATCAAAAAATCAAGGAGGTTCCTGATTCTGATCTCAAAATAGATTTGAATAGCACATATACTTGAAATTTTTTCCTCCAAACCTTGTATGAGTGAAAAGAAACCCATCCTTAGCTCATAAAAATTGAGATGAGTCCATTAATTTCAGTTAAGCAATACAGCATTCTATTAGTTGTGGCCTTAAAGTGTGAACAAATCCCACCAGTCACATGTAGTTATTGTGTTAGTTTAAAAAATAAAAATAAAAAATCGTGACATATTGTGACTTACAGATTGTGATACAGTATTTTTCTAATTAATTCTGATAAATGACAAATACAGAGGGAAAGGAAATTATTTCCCTGATGCATCATTTTAGATGTCATTTCAGTTGCATCTTTTAAAAGTTCAGGTGCCACCAGTGTTTATCTGGCTGAAATCTCTGGTTACATTATTTCGCTAATTGCAGCAGAACACAAATATTATCTTGTGCCAGTATACTCATGCTGGCAGGAACCTTGCATGTTAAGGAGCCAGAAACACAGAAATGTCCTAGGCTGTTAGTTTTTAGAGCCTTTCATGAAAATTCTATTTAATAAAGGAAGAATATAACATATGCCAAAGGTATGTTATGTCTGCCTATACTTTTTTCATTCTATACTTACACTGCCTTCACCATAGAAAATATAGATTTATTATTTTCGTAGCCGTCAGTTTAATAAGAAAATCAAGCCCTGTGTAAATGCACGAAGATGTTTGCAGTGTTTTTAAAAATGCTAATCAAAGGTAGACTTGAAGACAAAATGGGCTTAATATTGACTGAGCTTATGAATTATGGCATTGATTTTATCTATGTATGTGCAAATACCTTTAAAATTATTGTATAATTAAAGGTAGTGTAACATCATATAACAGAAACTGTATTTTAGGAGGAACACTATGATGAAAAAATGCCTTTATATGTCTTTAGTAGGACTTGTAAAGAAATTTTGATGCATGCACCATGCACTTTGAAGAAGTTTTGAGAAAGAAATGGAATTATAAGTGAGTTATTGTGTTTGAGCAGATGGAATAGAAGGTTTGTCCATTGTGAAAAGTCCTACATACGCTGCAAGGCCAGCTGACAACTGAAAAACTTTTGAGCTGGAAAAGTAAGCAGTAGCTGGAGTAAACGGTTCTCTGGCATATTGAAACTCCACAGAAGTATACAATAAACTTTGTTTGGGCATCTGAAATTGCTGGCTGGTGATTAGGCCTAAAAAAAAAAAAAAAAAAAACGAATCTCAAATCAGAGCATTTTGCTTCTTTACTGGCTTTAGAATACATTGATACTCAGATATTTTAATTTAATGGTTTAATTGACAAGTTTGAGGGTTTTTTTGTTGTGTTTTTTTTTTTTTTTTTTTTTTTTTTAATTTACATTAATATCCAAGGCTGCGTATTTTAAAACACGAGAAAAATCCAGACACCACCCCCCAACCATTATAACCTGGGGACGTAGGCATATATTTAGTCCTGTAGCCAAGAAAAAGCTATAGATGAGATATATCAAATTTTAGCTATTACAGGTAATTCAGTGATGCAGACTACCCTGGGAGGATAATTGTAACCCAGACATTTGTGGAAGATCTAATTTAGGGCTGTTATACACTATATAATATGGAAGGGGAGAAAGAAACTATGCATTTACATTACTACTTCTCCAAAAGTATCAAGTCTGGAAATGCAGAATTGCCAATAGAAACAGAAATGAAAGCAGTCATGCTAGCATGAAATTAATCAAGGCTGGCAAGTTGATCAGTTTCACAGCATACCCACCCGAATTCTTTACAGCAATAATATGTATATATAAGGAGAGATCTGTGATTTTTAAATGCTGCTGCGTCACACTTTGCCGTGCCCAAGATGCAGCGTTCTCTTGCCAATATAGTTAGTTATTGCTTAGCAAATTATGAAACTGTGAGTCAGTTGGACACATCTATGTGTAGTAAAGCAGAAAGGCTGTTAATCAACGTGCCAAACAGCTATTAAGAAGAAAAAAGGAAATTGGTCTTCCTGTTAAACATTCCTTTCACAAGTGAATGTGAAAAGATCTGTATTAGAATCTACTAGTGTGGTTTTTATTTTTTAGAAAGTTATGTAATGTGATAAAATTAAATACTTACCCTCTTTGCTGCATATTAGCCCTGCTCCAAAATGGTACGATGATCTAGATGCTATATAAGAGAGGACAGCTTGACAATGTAGAGTCAAAATAAGCACGGTCACTGGCAGTACAGTCTTTGGACCATTTTCTGATACTTGTCAAAATTCCTAAATGTACTTCCCTAAGCAGTATGGAAAATAATGTAAATAATGCAACCAGAGCATTTTTTGTGTACCTTCAGGAAATGATGTAGGGTTGAAGCTGTGTTGTGATGACCTACGCAGAAATTGCGTCTTACCTATCTGCCTTTGCTATATGTTAAGCCAGAAGAAAGCCAATTTCATGTCATTGAAGACAAATGCCTACGTTTTAATTCTTTTTCTTTTTTTTTCCAGGTAAATGTCACAATATTTTACATCAAGAGCAAAATACCCCAATTTTTAATTCTCATTTCCTTGTGAGAATGTTGAGGTGTGAATGATTCAGCATTCCCAAACTGTAGAACCATGTATACATAAAAGAAATGTCCTATATTTTATTTATAAATTCTAGTTATGTGTCTTAGTAACTGCCTGACACTTCTTGATACTCTTATTGTATTTTCTTTCTTGTGTTCTTTCACAAGTCAAAACACTATTAATAGTCTATCTCATTCATGAAAACAAAGTGGGGGTATAAAAAAAACAACACCCACATTTACTTTATTTTGAGTGTTTTTGCACAGGCAAAAAAAAAAAAAAAAATCAAACAGTATAATGTTATTTATAAATAAATTTGGATCTTATCATTTTTTCATCCCTAGCAGCTGTGTCATGGTTTTACCCTGTCTGCTGGCAGAGCTTTTTGTTTTAAAGGGAGTATCCATGCAATATACAAATGATAACCTACAAGGCTTAAATTGGATATGGTAATTAAATAGCTAGAAAAATTAAAAATAATATTATAAGTAGTAATAAGTGAAAGTATAGACTGTGTTGTCAACATTCTTTACTGATCTTTTCAAAAGATGGAGCGATGTTAATATACAGAAGCCTGGAATAAAGGTAGAGTTTCATCATAAATAAATGGAAGGGGTATATGTATATATACACACCTTATAATATATAATTACAGTTGTAGTATATAATAGCAGTTCTGGCATACATGCTTCTAAGCATCTCTGTGTGAAGGGGTTATATCCAACAGGTCTTTGGGCAAGAAAGGGAGAAAGTTCAGTTTGTATGGAAAATTCTTTCTGCTAGCTTGCTGAACCATGGTACCAACCAGTAAATTTGGGTACCTCTTAATTGCAAGATTTGTAATACTTGTTTTGTGCAGTTTTATTGAGTGAAAGAGGCAGAGCCCATCAGGTATTTTTTTTTTTTTTTTTTTTAGAAGGATTTTAATAATATCAGCGCTTTAAATAGAAGTGAATGTTAGATTATATCAAGAAATCATGTTTGCAGGAGGCTACAAAAGTTTTAAACATTGTGTAAGTTACACTGTAATATTAGAACTACTGTTCTATTTGAGAGAAATTATGTTACCTTATTTATTTCTACTGTTTCTTAGGATGTAGTAGTTCTGAAATGCCTGTATGAGCCTTTGCGGTACGTCCACAGGCATTGATGAGCTTTGATAACTTCTAGTAATTCACTAGCAAGAGACTATTTTCTCTTGATTTTGTAGTGTTGCCTTTACATTTTTACTTAGTTCTTGTCTCTTAAAAATTTTGTGCTGAATTTCTCTACATAACCACCACTGAATCTTTCTTAGTTCAGAAATAACATAATGGCCTGCACATGGTTCCTTTTTTAATGCATCCCAATAGAAAGCTGTAAATTATCAATTTGAGGTATAGAGCTGTTTATCTTTCACAGTCTTTTACCAATATCTTTTTTTTTGCCATTAACTTTCTCTCATCATACACTACAAGGAGCCATTTCCATTTCTGTCAGTGCCTCTAGTTTTATACTTGTAGCAAGATCCAAACCCCACTATGATCAAAGAAAAATATCATTTGACTTCAGTGATCTTTAAATTGCACTGCTTATGTCTGATTTCTTTTTTTTAAATAATGCCTTGAGTTTGTTTATGAGCATTTTCAGTTACATATACTTGCTTTAGTAATTACAGTAAGTTGTGTCTATTTTGGAGTTCATTTAACACCAGAGACCCAGCACTGATGTATCTGTGATACATCATATATCATATATCTGTGATGTATGAGTGATCTGAATCCCATGCTGCTTTTGCATAACTGAAAGTAGAGACTGTGGAATTAATTAGGTTTCTGCAAAGACAGTGAGGCAGCAGAATTCATTCATGAGATTGCACAGATGAAACCAGAGGCATCATTCTGCATTTGTCATTGCTAGTCATAAATTGAAGGAGAAAAGCCTTCATTCTTGATATTGTAAGCTGTGTGCTTCTGGGCAGGTAGTTATAAGGGTGTACCTTCCTTCTTATGAAGAAATCAAAACTGAAAAAATATTAATTGTAACATTATCACATCAGTCTGCAATATATGAAAAATTGCTTAGGGTGCACACAGGAGTTCTTTCTAAATTTGTCATCCCAGGTTTATGTTTTAAAAGAAGAAAAATCAAATATGTAGGAAATTTCCACTAGGAGAGGTGCAGCCAGGCTCCACCCCTTCCGGTAGCACAGGTGAATTGCCTTCACCTGTGCTCCAATGACTGACTCCTTCCTTGCCTCAACTGGTCAGTCAGAGGTTGATGCTGTGATTCAGCAGGTCCCATACAACAGGAAATACTTCTTTTTTTTTTTCTTTATGACCATCGAGATGCTTATAACAGTTTGTATGAGTGAGGCACATAGAAGGAGATTTTGTACCTATATAGATACATAGGTATTTACAGAATCTACTCCAAGTGAGCTTTGTTGAAAACTGAATGCTGTATGGTATTTCCTTTTATGTGTATGACTGGTATAAAATCATATTAACTAAACTTTGCTAATTTTCTTTCTGTTCCTAGAGTGTTAGAACTGTAGCTAGAATGTGGTTGTTGAATCAAAGCAGAAATGAAACTTGTGTGGACTACATGAGGAATGTCAGTTTTTAGCACTCACAGTTAAAAAGTGGGGATACGCAGTGCCTGTGGTATTCTGCAGTTTTCATGTCTGCGATAAGCAATAATTGTCTAAGACTAATTTTCACCCCACTTTCCTCTGATTTAGTGATTTATTTGCCACCCAAATTCAGTGATTTAACAGACGCAGAAAAGGCAAGATCTTCAACCCTTTTATTGATGCCTCTTTGTTGTCTTGGCACAGCTGCTTTTCTCCCTCTTCACTAGTATGATCATAGGCTGTAGCTTTTTTTGGTGGTCATCATAGGTACTTTTTATTTTACTCAAAAAACTCATCTCTCAACATGTTTTTCCATGCTAATGATTCTGTGAAAATGATAGCCTTGTTCTTTCTTTTTCAATGTTGTTGAACAAAACCACTAATATATACACAGGCACATAGATAAATGTAAAAATAGCAGTCTTCTCCAGAACAACTTGCACCATCAAAATTATTTATTGGATAAGGACAAATATTTTTAGGAGCAAACACAAGAGCAAGAAAAAGTACAACACTGAAGTTGTCACAGCAAAATAATGTGTTAGTTTTGTGTCACTTTAGGTTTAAACCTAGGTTAACAGGCTAGGTTTAATTATCTATGTATAATACTATTAAAGTAGGTAATTCAAATTACCCTACAGTTCATGTTGGCATAAATCAGAAATTAATTAGGAAAATATTTAGATCTAGATGTTTTTCTTCTTCTCTTTTAGTTATAGATAAGTGGGCTTATAGGTAAGTGGGCTTAATTAAAGGTAAGGTGGGTCTCATGTATGGATTGCTTTTGGGTATTGCTCCAAAAATATTTAAATGCTGACTTAAAATCGTGCACAAGAACTGTTTGTATATGGAAAATGTTACAGATATTCTGTTAAGCTGAAAATAAAGCAATTATTCTGGTTAAAATTTTCACAGACACTCAACAAAATGTTTACCTGCAAATATTTGAAACTTCAGCTTTGACCTGGAATGAAAAAGGAGATTGTCCTTTGTATTTTCTATAAAAGAGTGTTGTTTTTATTTTGCAGAAGCTAGAGGCCAGGAACCTCATTTCTTTCCTATTTTTGATCCGAGACTGTATATGTGTTGAAAAGAGCAAACCAAAAGCTTTTGCTAAAACTCTTCAGATGTATGTTAAAGAAACCTTTGACATTTTACTTACGCTAAAGAAGTGAAAGACAAATAATCTTTGTAGTTTAGAGTGCAAATAGTTGAAAAATAGTATGAATAACAAAAACAAAAAAGTCTTTTATGGTTTGTAGTGCTGCCAGGGTGGCTGCAGGACAAAAAAAGCCTAGGGAATTCAGGCAGAGTAAGAAATAATACATGACTTGAAATATTAGATAATCCATGGCTGAGTACAGAGAGTATTTTTGGAAGAACATGAAATACTGGCTGAACTTACAAAGTCCATTGTTTATCAAATTGAATAGCCTAATTATCATGTATTTATTTAACAATTTAAGAGAAAAGAGTAGATCTATGAAACAAGTTAAATCATGGAGGTAGTGGGGGAAAAAAAGATTCCCCTTCACCTTCAGTGTTTATCGTTTCATCCTTGAAACAGAATTTCAGATTATTTTTTCTTCATGTTGCTTGTAAATACAGTAATGAATTTGTAATAAGTCTGGAATAACTCCAATTATTCTGTCTCCTCCAATGACTGCATTTTTTTCTTTTGGATGAACATCAGTGCAAATGTCATAAGAATGTGGCCTATCAAACTTTTTTCTCTTAGTCTGCAATATGTTCCTGGACTTTTTGATGCTCTGTACAAACATAGGTGTTACATATGAATTTCCAAGACATATCTTCAGACATGTAAATTAGCTATTACCTTAGCTAAAAGGGAATTGCTTTTTTTTTTTTTTTTTTACCTAGGAAGTGTATTTAAACTATTTTGCATCACAGGAGCAAATTAATAACATAAATGAAAGCGTGTAAAGAAGAACAAAAAAGAAAAATATACATAATATAAATGAATGATATAAGACCACATAGCTCCATTCACTGCAAAGGAACTGAACTAACAAATATCAAAGTTTCTATGAATGTAATTTATAAGTGATAAATGGCCAACCATGTAAAATGGAGTGCTTGGTTTATAGAGAGAAATAAGATGACAATAGCTAAAGAGAGTGTGTGAGATAAATGTTGTAAATAAAACATAATTTCAAAAAATGTAACATTGCAAGTCAGTGCTAAACCTCCAAAGGAAAACTTTCAATATCCACATCTGTGGAATTATATGTGGAAGAAAGGGACCCGGGCATGTTGGTTGAGGCTCAGCTGAACATGAGCCAGTAGTGTGCCCAGGTATCCAAGAAGGCCAATTCGAGTCACAAATTCAAAACACAGCAAATTCAAAACATAGCACAGAGCTGCTATAAAGAAAGCTAATTCCATCCCAGCTGGACCCAACTCACCCACAGTCTTTATTGGTGGGTCTTGTATGAGTACTTTTGCCAGTATCTGGTTTATTGCATAGCCTAAAGCGTATATATTAACTAACACAAATTAAAATCTTCTGGTGTAAATAGCGGAATAAGCTATCTCCTTATTAGCTCTTCATCCTTAGTTTCCTTATCCAGGACTAACTTTCACAGCCACTTTAAAGAATTTCATATAAAAGTGGTTTATTCATCACATCAAGCTTATTCTAGATTTTGTTGTCCTTGAAGTACAAGAATGAGTACTGTGGAGTGAATTGCAGTTTGATTTTTAAGAGCGTGATTGATGGTAATCTTACCTCTTCTAGAGGTTGCCTTTAAGACTGTGTTTAAGAGTGGAGTTTGTTTTAGAAGGCTGTAAGAAAAAGAAGATTGTACGAAGTTTTAAAATTGTGAGAAAGAAAAGCCAAGCCTTTCTTGTAAACTTCTCTGTAGTTCCTGGAAGATTTTGCAACAAGTATTCAAGAAAATAATTTGTTAGCAATTGCAAAATGAAGTGATGAGTAACAATAGACATTCATTTGCCAACAACAAATTACGTTAAACGAATTCTTTAACAGTTTTCACAGATTGGCAAGAAGCAGTAGATGTCACACGCTTTTGGAACTGACTTGATATTCTTTTGTGCAACTACGAAATCTTGGACCAGATTAAATTTCTAAATTGCTATAAAACTGTATGCAAAGTTGGCTGGATAGCTGAGTTGTTGGTAGTTCTTGGTCAAAGTGAAAAGACAAACTGGTCACAGATGTCTCTCCTGGAATAAGTTCTTTGCTATTTTCTTTAATCATTCTGACTAGTAAAGTGGAGAGAAATCTTATTAACTCTGCTGTAGCACAGAGCTGGGAAAGCAAAATGGCATACTTCAGAACAGGCTTTGAATTCAAACTTTGACAAATTAGAGGAAAGGACCAAAGGGTATCTTGACATTCTGTGGAAGAGAGGAAGAAGGTAGGCGTACAAAGGAATTATCAACAGCAAACAAACAAATGGTGTCCATACACACAAGGAAAGAAATATTGAAATACTGTTACTTTTGAAAAGCAAGAGTTTTGTAGTAGGATGTTTTAAATGAGTCAGCAGAGCCATAAAGTTGTAGAAAATCTAAGGATGTTTTGTTTCTTTTAAATAGATATAAACTTTGCAAGACAGAATAATTGTATAGTTCCTTGCAGTGCAGTACCCCAGGCTGGAATTCTCTACCCATTTTTGAGCATTTCATTTTAATAACTAAGTAGACTTGTGAAGAAAAAGACAAAACAAGTTGGGGTTGCATACTTTACTGGAAAAGTGACTAAGAGGAGATGTGATGGCAAAAGTTGAGTTTTTAAAAGGGTAGTATAGGAAAGGAAAGAAATAACCTCTTTTGTCTATGGTGAATAGGATTTAAAAAAATAGGTTTAAATTGAAACAATTAAGAGCTACTTTAATGAGCTTTCTAATGATAAGACTGAAAATAGAAATTGATGCAGTAGGAGTGGGGTATGAGATAAAAAAATTATCCAGATTTACAGAGGCATAGTTTATTCTCCTCTGAGGCAGAAAAATATGATGGTTGATTGTTGTCCCTGTCCCCCCCCCCCCCCCATTATTTTAGAGTTTTCTTCTCTTCATAATAAATAATTGTACTAACATCCATGTAACAGAGTAAAATATCCTGCCTAAAATCTTCTGACTACAGAATGATATCTTCCAAAACTTTGGTGAATGCCAAAGACCAAAAGTGCTAGTAAGCTATAACCATTCATACCAGGTCCTTTAAATTTTAATATAAAATGTTTTTGCCTTCAGTCGGAAATAATTATTTTTTTCTCTTCCTCACTTCCTATGTTTGGAATGAGGGAAAATTATACGTATTTCTACTTGGCTGAACTTGGAGGAGTGAGGGCTTCTACATAAGTTTGTTCTAAGAGGAAGGAAGGAGCAAATCAAAAGTGTGTGGCTTGTAAAAAAAAGCACGTTAATGGCATTGCTTTTCTGTAGTCATTAGAAAACAACGGGGAAAAAAGAAAAACAGAAACAATACAGCCCGTATTTCAATTTTCTTGGTTTCAACATTACAGTGCCATGAGCAGCCCAAGAAATGGCAGGCTGAAATCTGAAAATAAACCTTTGGTGAGCCCGTATTGCTTCTCACATCTCTTCTGTGTGGATCCTATTGTGAGATAAAGATGTCATCTTGTGTTAGATCTTGTTGTGAGATATAGAAGTAGAGAGGAAATCTACGTGAATTGTTTGTGTTTATCTCTTTCATATAAGTGGCTTGATGTTTTGGCATGTGACATTGTTGAAATGAATGATATGTGGTGCTTTTGCTGTTCTGGTTGCTTTTTGAAGATCTTGTAGTTTGGACCCAACTGAACTGAATATTTCTCTTCCTTATTTCTCTCCTGAGAAAATTTCTCTGAATATATAACAATATTTCTTCTCTATTACGCTTGGTAAGAAGAATTTTTTTAACTTTCCTCTTGGTGGAAAAAAAAAAAAGTAAGTCTTCTTTATTTTCTTCTGTTTGCCGTTTGTATATTATATTAAATCTATAGTTGTTTCTACAGGAGGCATAAAGCCAAAGGGGAAAAGGGAAAGTCTATGAATAAATTAAATTGACATTTCCTAAAAATAAGTATTTGTATCTAAGGTGCAGAAAGATTTTGATACTTTTCTTGTCCTGCTTGTTGATAGTAAGTAGCAAAGTTGCTTTCTGTTATGATTAAAAAAAAAAAAAAAAAAAAAAAGCTAAAATGGTCTAAATACAATGAGGAACAACATGAATTTTAAAAAGAGGCAAATGTTTAACACAGTAAAATACATTTATGGGGGCGTTCCTTACGTAGTTGCCGAGATGAATAAAATAACTAGCTCACAAATTGTTATCATATTCAGCAATACATACTTTTTCCTGCTTAACAAAAAAGAAATTTATAATCTATCGTTGCAATAATTTTTTAGACATCATAGTCTGAGAAGCAGCATCATATGCGGTTTAAACAATTATTACAAGAAAATACTGTAAATCCCGTCAAATACCTACACAGTCTTTCATAAATGACTAAATGCAGCCATCAATTACCTGTAGACAAAATATTGCATGTCTAAGCATATCCAAGTCTTCTATACATGTCTATTATTTTTCATTCTTCCTGAATCAAATTAAAATTCCCCTGTAGTGTTTCCTTCAGGTCAGCTCTGAATGCATTCATTGCATTCATTTTCAGTCATGCATTCATTTTAACTGAATGACCCTCATGTCAGTCTCAAGCACCACATGTGAATGCATGGAAATGTTTACTATTAAATTTTGAAGCATTTGTATGTGTAAGCCACCAAGATCCTTCGTGAAAGACACTATAGAATCACAGAGAGGTTTTTTGTTGCTTAACAAAATGTGGATACTTCATCAGTGAACTGAAAAGATTTGTGCCTGCACAGCACTCAGAACCTTATCATACTGAATGAGTTGAAAAGAGAGAATCATTTCTAACAGCAGTCAAGATCCTAAAATTAAAAACAACAACAACAACAACAACAAAATAACAGAATGAGCAAAAGTTGACCTTAGGAATAATGTGGTTAAGTGCTTCTTTTTCCAAAACAAAGTAGTTAGTTCACCTGTTTTGTTTTGCTTTGTTTTATTGGCATTATTTACCATGACTCTGTAATTTTTCTGTGAACTCCCCATTAGAGTCATGGTATTGCCTGGTTTCCTGTAGCAATCAAGACTCATTTATTTCCTTGATATTTGTTTACTAAGATTTTGCAAGTTGTCATTTTCATCATTTTCATAACACCACAGCTACGTGATTCTTGTTTTTGAGGGATAACTCATGTCTCTAACGGAGGAAAATGCTTTATCAGAATATGATTTTACAAGGTACTGTGTAATTTCTGCATTCTTTTTTTTTAAGAGCTATGTGATTGTTCTCATATACAGAAAGTTAAAAATCTGAGTGTGCCAAGTACCGATCCACTGAACTATATTATGCATCCCTGTAAATGAAAGCAGCAGCATGTAGTATAGTTACATATTATATGTGAATTCACCTTCACATTATGACTTCTAGGGAGGGTCCTGATCAGCAAGGTAACATGTTCCATTTTGACATATATTTTACCAATTTCAGTGTTTGGTTACAAATATTTTTCTTTCTCTTCAAATCTCTATTAAATAATCTCTGTAATATTTTATTCATAAACCGATGTATACTGATGCCTGGATTTGTTGATACTGCACTGAAAAACAAATTTGGGAATATAGGTTTGCTAATTTTGTAGTGAAAAGTATATTTTCCTAAGCTACAGATCTGATATAGGCCTGGGTTCTCGTGAATGTCTCTCAAAGTCGCTGGGAGATGCTGATGAAGACTGAGATCAATTAAAAATTACTGAAAATTATTAACGGTTTTTGTTGTTATGATTGCCTTTATCTTAATACTGTGTTTTCCAAGCCAGAGAAGTGACTTCTGAACAATTGCATATAAGTTAATACTTCACACTGATGAATAGGTGCAATTTTTATCCTTTATATCAAGCTCAGTTGGTGTAACTCTGAAGGGTGAACTGACCAGGTGGTAAACTCCAGCTTTGCCTCATAGCTATCCATACATTGCATTAGAAGTGCAATGCAAACATACTTCCATTGGTACAGATAATCGCAACTATGTTCACAGCTTGAACAGAATGTATTTACACTCACTTTTGAAGGGAAAAAGGGCTAATATCCTCATTGTACTAGATTCTAGGATTACTACTCATTTCTGAAGATCTAATAAATAAAGAGCAAACAACCCACTTTGTCAGAGTTTCTTTCACAAGACCATGAAAGATACTCAAAGAGATGTACAGTGATATATCTCCTTTAAGTTAAATTTCCTTTAAATATGTTTGTTCTAGAGAAATAAAAGAAAAGCAGAAAAAAAATTCTCTTGGACGCTTTATAATTGTTCATCAGATATCTGTGGGAATGTCTCCTGGAAGAGCTCCCAAGGTCATTGAGAGCCGTGACTTTGTGCTGAGTAAGTTACAGTGATAGGCACTCAATTTTCTGGAATAAATTGCTTTCTTCCTTTCCTCTTTCATTTTTTTCTTTTCTTCTTTTTCTCCTCCTTCTTCTTTCTCCTCTTCCTTTTGCTCTTCCTCTTTTCCCATTCTTTCTTTTTTACTTAGTCCTTAGAAAATTGCTGTGTTCTAGGAAGGAATACCGAATTTAAATATGAGTGGGGAAACTTTTACATGTAACTGAGTATAAAATGCGTGTCACTGTTGCAAAGCTGATTAAGTTCTCTATGCAAACTGCAGCTTTTAGAGCTCATTCCTGTAATCACTGAGTTCAGTTGCAAAATTCCAATTTATTTGAAATTCCTTCTGGGGCTTCTGTCTCATTTCGGATGATGTTATTACTCCATGGTGAAATTCAATTTTCCTTTGCACCAATTGCTGTTTTCTTCCAACATGTGTAAAAACTCTTCTTTCTTCCTTTTTTTTTTATTTTTTTTTTTTTTTTTAATTTATTTAATTTTACTCTCTTAATTTCTAGAGAAACTGGGACTTAGAAAGTGTGTGATGTTTTAACCCATATTAAATCTGTACTTCACTATTTATTGGGCTTGACTTATGTTATTACTGCTTATGACTGCAACTATTTTTACAATATTTTGATGAATGAGAAAAAAAATAGCCTGACTGGAGTGAGATCTTTTTTTAATCCCTTTCTCTTCTCTATATGCTCAGTAGAGTTTGTACTTGAATGATGCAATTTTAAGACAATTGAAATTTAAAATGTGTGTGAAAATTTGAACTGCAGATTTGAACTTGTGTACAGGACTTAAACCAGTCTGCATATGATTGAAGTAGCTCTCTTGTCTCAGTGGAGTTTTGCGTAACCATATCTTTCCTCAGAATCTAAGCTTTCCCATTGCATGCTCGCTTAAATCAATTTGTATGAAAATTCATTTGACCTATTTTAATAGCTTCCCTACTAAAATAGTATCTAAACACATATGTAGGCATTTACAAATAAAATGTATGAAGATGATGATATCCCCTTTTTTAAAAAAAATAAATTATTTTTTAATTTCAGCTTGGACAAGCAGCCTTGACCAAATCTTTAATGTGCAGCTTAATGCAGCAACAGCTAGACACTGGAGATGGCACTAAGCTCATTTTTACTACAACATAAACCTGGATCTTGAAAGCATTCTAATAACCTTCCATTGCACTAAAAGATATTGATTAGATATGCTTCCCTGGCAGAGAGAGAGGTCTCATAAACTCAGAGAGTGCCAGTGATTCTCTGTGAGACCTCAGTGGGATCTGCCAAGTATCACCCTTACAGCTAAGCCATGAAAATCAAGTAGCAATCCAGGTATTATCCAGGTTGTATGGAAGTATTTCTGTTTCTTGATTACCACATCTAGGCCTGGGACCACCAGCACAACAAAGATGCAGAGCTGTAGGGTCTAGAGGAAGGCTACAAATAGGATCACAGTGCTGGAGCATCTCTCCTAAGATGATGGGATGGGAGAACTGGGCTTGTTCAGCCTGGAGAAGAGAAGGCTTCAGGGGGACATCATTGCAGCCTTCTGGTACTTAAAGGGATGTTATAAACAGGAGGGAGAATGACATCTTACACTGGAAGATAGTGATAGGACAAGGAGTAAGAGCTTGAAATTAAAAGAGGGTAGACTTAGGTTAGATATTAGGAGGAAATCCTTTACTCTGAGGGTGGTGAGGTGCTGGCACAGAGTGATGTATTTTGAAAATTTGGCCCATTACAGACATCTGTGAAAACTCAGTAAGATAATGCAGACTGGCTGAAAAGTGGTAGTTGTCAGTATAGAATGTTAAGAGGTACAGTTTATGTGATAAAAGAAAAACATTTTAGATTTTGTCACTCTAGTTTTGGAGACAAATGCTTTTTTGAGGGAGTTTTTTTTTAATGAAAGTAAGATGTGGTGGCTGTTTCCACATTTTCACATGCATTGTAATCATGTTATAGGACGTGCTTTGAATTTATTTATTTCTAATGAGTAAATGATTTACCAGCATTAGATGCATCCCTTTTGAAATAAGTATCTTTCTCTTAACATGAGAAGGCATTTACTAAAAGGTGAAAAAATCAAATTGAAAAAAATGGGTCAAGCACCTTTTAGTTTCCTATATGAAAAGTTTACAGATGAAGTAATTTGAGTTATGTGGTGAGTGGCTTTTGTACAATTCTTTAATTATTGTATTTTGAAACAAACTAATTACAGAACTGTTCTTTGAAATATTTTCTTTTAACAAAAGAAAACAATTTCAAAATCCTAATAATTGATAATGCTTTTTCAGATTTCATAAACGGCTACATATGAATTAATTTTTGTTTTGTTATTGATTTTGCTGAAATTCAGTGTTAACTATTTCTGTCCCTTGGCATAATATGGCATTTTGGATCAGTTTTGGTTTAGTAAAATTAAAAAGCTCTCCTGTGTTCAGTGTGAAGGTTGTCCCTCTTTCAGTTTCTGTATGTATTAACAGATGAACCGTATAACGCATCATTTATTGTTCACTGTGTTGGTTGTATTCATTACATTTTACACACTTGATATTGCATAAACTGTC
Source organism: Lagopus leucura (assembly GCF_019238085.1). Taxonomy (NCBI): domain Eukaryota; kingdom Metazoa; phylum Chordata; class Aves; order Galliformes; family Phasianidae; genus Lagopus; species Lagopus leucura. The sequence goes on from NW_024962252.1 coordinate 92,165,826, forward strand.
GTTATTGTATGAATGAATCTGTATATATATGTATGCACTCTGTATTTATATTCCATATAAACACAGATGCACCTTGCAGGCAAGGAAATCATAACAATTTCTTCTTGTTTAAATATGAATTTCTTTCTTAGGTGATAGTTTTTTTTCTTTGTTCAAGTCTTTATTATAAAGACTTGACTGAAAAAAAATTCTCAAGAAATATTTGGAATTTGTTTGAGAGTTCTGTTAATCTGTGTACGTAGCTTATATGATACATGGTCCTTACTTTCCTGATTATGATGAGTTGAATTTCCTAATGACTTAAATAGTCTACCAGGGAGAAATTTTAATTAGGGTTTAGATGTTGAAGTTTTGCCACTTTGGGAACCTCAGTATTATTCTTCCTCGTGATGAATAAAAACTGGGAGGCAAGTGATTTCTATGTTCATTTTAATAATGGACTGAGAGTCAGACAAGATTTCTATTGCCTATTGAGGTTTACTCTGTAGGGAAGTATTGCCCCTGTAAGAAAGTTTGCTTCCTCCACTTAGCATTAAAAATTTGTTCAAATAATGTAAGAGATATCATCTTAAGATGATGAAGTAACTGCAAAACTATACTATGTAAGCAATATGTTCATTTCAGATGAATGAAGAACATTTCAGTATATATATATTTTTCCCCAGTATTCAACCAGCAAAATTTATGTCTCCTCAGCGGTTTTCTTCTGCATTTCTACATTTAGAAGTTCTCATCAATTTCCTTCTGAACTTCTATCTGACTTAGTTCCATCAGAAGCTATTACAGTATTCCCTGTAGTCACCTTAATATTTACTACAGAGCAGTGCATTATGGAAGCAACTTTTTGGGAGAAATTGTTGTAATTGGTTCTGATAAAGTTTTAGGCCAGAAATAGGTCTTCGCTAAAAAATCCTACACTGAATTTCCATGGCAGCAGCTACTTTGTCGTTCTAACCAATTTACCATATCTAGAAGAGCTAACAATAGAAAAGATGCTCTACCACTTTTTCACTGGCAACATGCTGCTGTGGTGATGTTTTATAGCATGTTCTTTTAGCAGAAAAATGTAAAATGAGTAAAGATTAGCACTGAAACATGTATCCAGGACATTTCTTTCGTAAGGGAACAAATGTGATAAGGAAAACTTGGAGAAGAGTGGATATTGATTAAATTGTTTCTTACTTAATTTGGGTTCTTTTTATATATGTCCACAAAATATGATTGTCTTGAAAATCTAATAGCAATAGAAATTTTAGTTGTGCAGTTCTGAGATGGTAACATTTATGGAACAAAAGTTAACGTAGCTAGCTGTGATATACTTTTGCAAAACCCTGGTTTTACACAGTAAGACCAGTATCTCCTTGTCAGAAGCTGCCTGTTTGACTAGGTCTAAACCAGTGCTCACAGGTTTTTAGAATCACTCAGTAGGCATACAGAAGTTATAGTATATCTGCTTATACGTCAAGAAAATAACTGGGGAACCAATTCCTATCAAAGTGATTAATGAACATTAGACATTGTTCTGAAAGCTGCTGTTTCCGAATTGCAGTGTGTACAAGTACTTTTTTTAAGTGTAGGAACTCAATTCAGTCATTCAAGTGCCTACAGAAAAGCTACATTGTTTATGAAAAAACATGGGAAGAATTTAATATCAATTCCTACTTTGGCTAAGGAAGACGAGATTTAAAGAGAAGAAATATTGATTTTGTTTTCATTATAAAATTTCTTGTAATTAAATTTGTTTTCATTATGTTTAATTGCCACTTAATCAGAACAACGTTCACATTGAGCGTTGCAATGACTGTGGACAAGCTGAGGAGAAAATCAAGTTCAGATCTTAAAGAAAAAAAAATCAATTTTGTTTACATGCAGTTCTATATACCTGTGATTAAGTATTAATTTGATGTCATTTTAAACACTCTGTTACAGCCTTCTGACTTCCAGTGTACAGTTACACTCATGTCAGAAGAAATTTCCATTTTAGCCAGACAAAAGTTTGTTCTGTACTGTTTTAAGGGCTTTTCAGATGCTGTTATTACTCTATTTATAGTTCTGTACAGGGCATCTTCTACATTTTCAGTTACTAACTCTGAAGATAACTTCGTCCCACATAATTTCAGCTGCTTGTGTTAAAATCACAGCACCCAAGCATTTCCTGAATACAATAAAAGAAAGAATGAAGGTACAAAAGCATGGCCAAAAAAATTTTGCTTGGTTCCTATTAATTTTGGCGTTCTGTTAATCTAGCTAGGCACAATGCTGCCATCTGGTTGGAAAAGGACCTCTGTTGTTTGACCACTAAACAGCATTTCTACTCACTGTCTCAGATCTCAGTGACTCCTATTGCATTAATAGGGCTAACAGATTAGTTTTGCTGAAAGGATGATTGGAGGACAGGGATTTGATTTCTTCCGATAGGAATTCAAGCTTGATTTTGTTGTGTCTTATACAGACATAATTGAATACAAAAAGCATAGCACAACAAGGAATTGGATTTACTGGGCTATTTTCTGCTCTCATTTATACCTAAAAGGAATAACTAATTGAAAAATTCTTGATTCCTCATTTTTTCAGGAGTTGTTGAAATAATTTATGATTTTTTTTAAGATTATTTTCAGAACAGATGTTTGTAAGATAGAAATCTCTTTATCATTCTGCATCACTCTTATAGTAGGAACAAATTATGTCCTATTACTCTCCGCCAGTCTGAAAAATTCTTCCTCTATGAAAGATTTTGATTCACGTATACTGAAAAGACATTTTTTTGTCACATATGCAGCCGGGCTAAGTAGGAGAAGACCCAAAGGAATAATAATAGCAGTAGGTAGAAAAGATGAGTTATGGTAAAATATGCAACCAAGCAAAGCTGACTGTATATGGTCAGTCCTTAATTCCAGTTAGTGTGTCCATTTTCCACTATTGGAAATAAATTAGTGTTTACAACCATGTCATAAAGCACAACTCAAGATAAAGTGCTCAGAGCCCAGAGATTTTAAATGGAAATGGAATGTTTCCAATTCACAAAAATAGTACAAAAAGCTAAATGGTAGAAGAGGAATCATTCTTAAACAGTATCAAATTACAACATCAGATTGGAAGACATGGATTTAAATTTTATTTAATTTTCTGCTTGAACGTAGGGATGAAAACGTTTTATGAAATAGCCTTTAAGCACTGGGGATGGAGCGTTTTTCTTTGACTTGCCTTCGCTTATGCAGATCCATTGTGTCTATTATTAATATTACTAAATTCAATTATTAAAACACCTTTGATACCACTTTTGGTTCCTTGTTGTGGTTATTGCAGCCATGATTGATGCTCATGTAAGAACATTTGTTCCAGTGACTAATAAGAAAATTTTTAAAGCACTCGCTTGTTTCAGCGGGCCTGAAGTTTAGAGCATCTGAGAATAACCAGATCCAATTTAGAGAGAAAGAATGAAATTTAGTAAGGTGAAAAAATAAGGCCAAATTCAAATTTCTTGGGACTAAAATATAATTAAAAAGCCATCATTTTTATGTCTATATCATGAACTCTCCCCTGAGTCCATACAAGTTTATTTAGAAATATGGTGCAAATTGCTAAAAGAAAAAGACTTTCTAAAATTGTCACTGCTGGGAAGTAGTAGAGAAAAACAAACTGAAAGTGTCAAAGAGTTGCCTATTTGTTAATTACTGTGACTCCGTAAAAGCATTAAATGTTTCTGTCTCTATTCAGATGTGCAGTATCTAAAAATGTGTAACAGTAAAATAACCATAGAGTAATAACCTTAAATTAGAGTGCTGCTGAATGATTTCACATTCGCTACACTTGTGTTGGTACGAGATAGAAGTGTGGTAAAGGTGCTTGGGAATCAAACAGCACAAAAATATACGGCTTCAGAATGAGTCTTAATTTATGTCTTGTTGATTTTGATGCTGTTTGTCTTCTGTAGGCAACTTGAGAGGATATTAAAAAATATTTCAGCATTGTCTGTTATATTCGAATTCTTCATGAGAAATATTATCAGTGACCTCTTTCACCATTGCAAAGGAAGTAGAGATTGGTTCAGAAAAAGAAAATACAGTTTATTTGAAAAATTGTTGTGTTTTACAGGGTGTCAGAGTGTTGCTGCTGTTTATGCTCAGTTTCTGTTCTCACTTTATGAAAGATAACTCAAACATTCATAAAATGACCATAATTGACTGTTAGGAAAATATTAATCTGATATTTTTAGATGGCAAAAGATGGAACTTCTTGCAATGATTCCAGCAGTGTCCAAAAGCAAGTGATTGGAACGGCTTCTATTGGGCAAAGGCTTAGTCTCAAGACTTTAAGAAATAATTTCCCAGGGTTCCCAGTACTTAATTTATCTTTCTTTCAGTTTGAACTTTTATGACTATTGATCCCAACATTTGTCTGGGTCAGAGGACTTCGAGGTATCAGAAAACTTTTTTGCATCGTTGGTAGTTATTTACTGAGTTCAAGACACCTCTTAATCTTGTCTTTGATATATTCCATAGATTGATCACCTCGGGGCTTTTGTTGTAAGTCATAGTAGCTATGTTTTCTGAGTTTTTTGATGCTGTATATGACTGTGAGAAAAGTTTTTCTGTAACCTCTTTCATTTTTCTCATCTTTTGAACATACGAACACTGAATTTAATATAGTAGTGATTTTAGTTGTACCACAAAAAGTAGTGCCATCTTCTATTTCTATTAATTATTTTATTTCATCCAAAACTTGCAATGCCACTGTTAGTTGAAGCTTCACACTAAGACCTCGTTTACAGTTATTTAAATAAAATTACCTTGTTATTTCATTGTTCATATGCTTGGGATATAGAGCCCTCTCCTGAAATGGTGGCCTCACCCCAAGTAGATTCAGAGATGTTAGTAGATTTTACAGGGGTGTGCTGAATTTGAGGCTCAGAAAATATTAGGCTTATCTTCACAGGAGATAGGTCTTCTGTGCTTCTTATGGTATTGTAGCTTTCTCCTAAGTCTAGTGCAGGGCATTCCAGAAGAGAAGGGATCTTCACAAAGGTGTAGATAGAAAATGGAGCTAGCATAGAACCAAATTAGGTTTATTTGGTAGAAATGTTTATTTCCCTCTTCTATCAAAAATTCATTACCATCTCTAATATAGTATTTTTCTGCACTGAAAGATGTCTTGAATGGGTCAATTCAAAAGTGTGTGGAATCTGGGCAAGTCTGTCCATTGAGTTCAAACCAGATAGAGCCATGGTGTCAAATCATCTGGGAACATGGGAACTTGTGTGCTCTTTTCCTTTGAGTCTGTGGATTTGCAGATTCTGCAGATGGGCCAAATATGGTCCTATGAGCCTGAGCTGTAGAAAATGCACTTTCCCCATTTACTCAGTAATCAAGTAGAAAGCTAAAATAGAATCCAAGTTCTGTAATAGGTAACTTTGTAATACATTTTGAATTTATTACAATTATGGTCAATATACACAATATTTAGAGGGTTGATTCTTTTTTCTTATTATTTTTTATGTATGTGTGCATGCTTTTTTTTCCCAAAAGTAAAGAAATATATGCAAGTAATCCTAGTGGAATTCATCAGATACACAGAATTTGATAAGACCAATACTATTAGCCATTGTTTTTTAATATGTTCCTTTAGTTCATCATTATTGAAGCTACGTCTGTGCTTGCTTTATAATATTCTTCATACTTTCATACTCTTTCCAAATAATTTCTTTTGAAGAAGGTTTTAATAAAGCAATTTCTCTGTTAATTTGAGAAACTGATGGGGCAGACTAAGTCACTAAATCCAAAAGATCCTGGATAATATCCATTAAAAAAAAGCTGTCTCTTGAAATGATGTTTTCCAGGACATTTTTAAGACAATACATTTATAAAAAAGTATACCTGGAAATTGTTCTTTGGGAAAACAAAATATCATGTCTTGAATTTCTAGCTGTCATTTTTATTGCAAGATAAAAAATCAGAAAATCAGCCTTTATTTAAGGCTACTTCCTCACTATTCCTGCTATTGAACATCTTATGAAAATTCATAGACTCTGTCTGTGGTATACTTCATCGTTGCCAAATGTGATTAAACTGTGATTCAGATGAGAAAAAAAAAATCAAAATGCCTTTTCTAATATGCTCCTTCTTATTACGTTATTTCTGGAATCATATTTCTGTAACTTCATAAAACTAACATATTCTTTCATCTGTTTATCATGACCATGCTGTCCTTTTATAATTGTCAGGACAAATAACATGCTCTGTGTGGACAAGGTGTAAATATTCTAGCAGAAGGAAAAATGTAACAACAGGAGAAACAAAAAACTATAATAAAAACATTCATTTTTTTAAAAGAATCAAGGTTTCCATGAAGCATCATCAGGTATTAAAATGATTTTTGAATTAATAAAAACATCCTTTAAAAATATGATTCACATTTATATATCGCAGAATTGAAGTAATAGGCTACCATAATGGGGGTTCATTGGTCTTTTGTTGCAAAAAATATGGAGCTTTTAGCTCAGTATGGACAGCCTGGGACAATTCATCCAAAGATAACAGCCAGATTCTCAGCCTGTGTAAGTTGTTTAGTTCTACTGATTTCAACAATGTCATGACAGATATAAGTCAACTAAATATTTGACATATAGACATATGAAGTCAACAGATTACACCAGTAGAGCTGAGAGAAGAATTTGGCTAAAGAAGCTAAGCTGTAAACATAGACATTACAAGTGCAATTTAGGATTATTGCTGGTAGGGGTGAGGTCTAGGAATGGGTGTTTGAGATCTGTCTGACTCTTGAGCTAGCTAGGTGCAACATGAAAATTGAGGACTTTTCATATCCAGTAGAAGTAGGTATATTGAGGAGAAAATCATGTAGTGGTGCAGGCTGGAAGGTTGTTTTGTACCTCCACTGTTGCACTGGCAAACTCTTTTAGACCCTCACCTCATATCTGGGCTGTGCACTGGTGAATATTGCTGTTCGAAAGAGAAAAGAGTAAAAGCTATGCTATGTGAATGTTTGCAGCTTTGAGGGGATTGGTATCAAAGCCTCTGCTTCCACTAATATTAGTATCTGTATCCAATAAGGTCCTCCAGGGTGGATGAATGTGAATGTGGGAAGTAGCAGAAATATTCAACACAGCTCTTCTTACCTCCAGCTACATGGATTTTACATCAGCGCAACTCTAGTGACATAAGTACGGTTGCTCCTGGTTTATACTCATGATTGACCAAAGAAAATTTGTTCCCCGTAAACTGCAAACTTATGACATCAGTGGTACACATATGGCTTTCAAAGAGTTTCTTTCTGTAAAGACTGACTTCCTCATTTCTACTTAGAATAATAGGGCATGCTGAGAATATGGTGAGCAGGAAAGTAAAGCTAACGTTAGAGATATGGAAGTATGTGAGACAGAACAGGAGATACCTTAAATAAATAATAGTGTCAAATGCTAAACTAACATAAAAACCTTGTAAAGTATCATAAATAATCTTAACAAAACATTTTCTTATACTGCAGAACTGTTAATTTTTTTTTAACTTATCCAGACAGAAATGTAAGAAAGAATGATTTTTTTTTTTTTTTAAGTTGTGTATGGATTTGGCTACACATACGTGGTTTTATTCACAGAGCAGAAATCCAGCACTTTCAATTTTATTTAATTTGAAATGCTTTGACAATTTAATTTACTGTCACTTAAAAAATTAATCAATCAGACATTTAGGGGAAGCTACTCAGGCATTAAGTGCAAGTCTTTCTGGTAACAGAGCCATCAAGTAAAGACATACCAAACACTGCTAAGAACTATATATGGTCCATGTTATAATACAAAATATGCTAAGCCATCTAACAGGCTTAGTTTAACTATTTGCCCATGACATCATTATAAGAGCTCTCCCTTTGACTTTGACATCATAAGCTAGAGCTTGCCTTTCAGTGAATTTGGGCATTAATTTTTAGTAACTGGAAGCTGTGCTGAGTATGGCCAACAAAACAAACAATATCTCAGTATCAGTATTGCAGTTCAGCTTCAATAAGAAAAACTAAATGAAGGAGCTTGTAGTTATACTAGTTGTAGTACTAGTACTAGAAATAACAATATCATTTTCCATGAAGTTTGAGGTCTGTTGTGCTTAAAGACCTGAAATTATTTGCACTTCAAGGAAAAAGGCTCTTCCAGAAAATTTTGTCTGTTAAGTAGACTTACTAAACAGCTATTAGAATATAGTGTTTTTATCTTGTGAGACTGGTGTTTTTCATTTTCTTAGTAAGCCTTGTTTGGTTTGTTGATCTTCAAGTATTTACTTACAAAAGGCATATTGGTTTTCATAAACATATTTTTTTCTTTTTCTGACTTACTTTCGTAAATGCATGAACCACTGTGTACCCTTTGCACTTTGATAAAAAAAAAACAAGAGATCCAAGATGTCATTTTCAGAAGTCTCAGTTGAGAGTGTGCGTGTGCATGGAAAAGGTGATTTATAATATCTTAAGATGAAAAACTTTGTGAAGTCAGTCTTATAAGTACAACAGCCAAGAACTGAGAGACGTAGGGCCCTACATATTCACTATCATAGTAGCTGTTATTTTTAAATAGGTAAGATTTTCAAATATTTCTTTGAAAACAGTCTAGCCATGCTGATATTTTGTAACCTTTTGTATTAGCTTATAAAAACTTACCGTAATGAAAAGTGACTAATTCTAGCAGGAAATTACTATGCAGAAGTAGTATCAGTAAGCCAAGTTCTGTGTAATTTATTTTATTGATGCTTGGTTTACAATGTATACAAATTAGTTTAGATCACATTTTCATATAGGTATTTTCATGTAGTAAGATTTTATGGGAAATAACCTGTAATGACAGCACTGGACTACAATTTACAATTGTTTCTCAGTGCTGGCTGACCACCAAGTATTGGTGGAGATCAGACAAGCTCTAGGACAAGAGTTCCCAAGGAGTCTGACTGCCATGTTTTCACCCTTCCCGTCCCTTTCCCACTTCTTTGTTCTTTTTGCACAATCCATTTCCATGACCCTAGTGTTGTTTTTCCTTTGTAATTTTACTTTCCACATTTTCTCTTCTCTGAGATCCTTTTGTACTTCCTATCCTTTCCTCAGTCAAAATCATAATGGGCAACAGAGATATACTTCCTCAAAATCACCCAAAAAAGTGAAAGACCTGAGGAGTACAGAGACTAGCACATGTACTGGGATACTGAGTCTGTTTCTTTGAATTCTGTCCACCTTATTGGCTGAGACTCAGCTCCTAATTCTGTCTCATTTTGTGGGATTTAGAGGAAACTTCTTTCCTGTGTCCCCATACGGGGCTGGGGTTAAGGGTACAGATATTTGATAGCTTCTTGTTGATAGCAGCATTTACTTAGGCAGAACACCCTTTTACCTTACCTGAGGGCAAAACTGATGCATGAGATTGCCATGGCCTTTGCTAGTTATGCAACTGGCTGAGATATAAGTGATTTTTAAGATGTGCAACTTTCTGGTGCTAACAATTGTTGGGGGATATGATCCTACACACAATCCTGAATAAGGCCACCCAGTTTAACTGACAGACGTTGCACACTGGGTTCTGAGATTTGACTAGAATGAGTGCCTTAGTAGTGCCGGGATGGCGACAATACATGCTTTAACATCTTCATGTTGCATTCATACAGATCATTAAGGAAAATTCAGAATGGGAAAGTAGAAGCAAATGAACTTAGATTCCCCATCAGAAATAAGTGATAGTTTTAGAATATATAGTTAAAAACTCTTACAAGAAGATATATTGACTTATGAATAATAATTACTGAACTTGCAAGGAGTTGCAGTAATTCCTTTAAAATTATGGCGCTTTGTAAAGAACATTCTTTTATTTGTTAAATAGGGGAAACACTGCTTCCCTGGTGCTTTTGTTTTTCACTCTGGACTGTAGCAGTGGAGCACTTGCATGTCGTGTTTGATGCCTTGCATGATAAAGACATGCAAAGGCAAGTTCCAGTCTGCATGCTGCTTTAATGAATGTTTTCCTTTTCTCTCCTTCCCTGTTATGTGCTTACAGAAGACAACTATGTGGAAGGTGGGTGCTTTCTTACCTTATTTTCCTAAGCTCTTGTTTTTCCCCTTTGTTTAGTGGTTTTTTCCCTTCTGCTTAATGTTATAAAAGTACACATAACATTCAGTACGGTAAGTTGCATTTTTTTTACCTGTAAAGGTATACAAGTTTATTAAATGTGTGATTTCTTTTTCCATACAGAACACAAGCAAAGCCCTATGTTAATCTTGACTATATTGATGTAATTCCTGAATAACTTCACTAAAACAATATGAATATATCACTCTATACATCCTTAAGGAGACCTGCAGAAAGACTGATTTCTACTCATGTTCTGTATGAAAAACACTTCAAGAAAATATTTTTTCTTCAACGTGGAGCATAAATCCTTCTCATAAGAATGGAATGCATGTGAAATACCTGTATTTTGGTTGCTTAGGAAAATGGAAAGCGCTTTTCTCCTTAGTCTTGCTTACTGTACTCTCCTTTACAGCACAAAGTTTTAGATAAAAGCTTTATCTAACTTTTCAACACGATAAACTCTGCCTTTTGGACTTTGTGAAAGAAGAGTTGTGATTTTAGTAATAGTGCTGGTATGTAATTAAGACCCATTAAAGAAAGTGCGTCACAGGGCACTGGAAATTAAAACACAATGCTTCCTAGCCTGAATGTTGGTAAGTATGTCCATTACCTGGTAAAACGTGTTTGAGTGAGTTTTACACTTCACAGATCAGTTTTTGTTAGGAGTCAGTACTGCCCTTTTGTTCATGAGCCAAAGGGTGCAGGTGCTTTTTAAAGTACAAGATCTTTAAAAATCCTTTCTTAATCTTTTCATATGTAATAAATTGCTATTTAAAAATGATTTTACCTTTTTAAATGGAATTATAACTTTTTTTTTCCCAGTAGTTTAAACACTTTCTTGTAATATAGGATTTGGTAAGCTGACATATGTGCAGTGAGACTGCCCTGACACTGCTGTGACCCAAAGTGCAGGAGACAGACACCATTGGGCCTTAGGTTATTAAGGATTCAAGGCAATCAGAACCACTGCCTGTCTGCTCACTGGCAACTCTCTTAAAATGCCTGCCAATATCAGTACCATGTTTCTCTATGCCACCATACTGAAAGGCAAAGTGAGATATTCAGATTTAGCACATACATGATGCTGTGCAACTTTATTAAAAATACATGTTACCAGTAAGAGAAGATTTAGGTTATTTTGATGCTTTAATTGCATGCAATGTCAAGAACATACAAATCAGTACAACTCTGTTTTCATTGTGAAATAGAAATTTATTCAACAACACAGGGATAGGATTTATAACTCAGAAGCACAAAAGGCAAGAAATAGGTAACTAATATTATGTTTGACCTGTGCATGAAATTCTTACTGGTGTCAACATGAGGTTCGATTGTGAATTAAGATCATTACAACTAGATGAGGTGGTTCAGTTTCATTTCACATACTCACTTATGCACAGCAGTGCAAGATAAGACCTGGGTAACACTTAATCCGGGAGTTGCCTGAATCTAATTCTTAAAATTGCACACTTACATTTATTCCAACACAAGTCTGGATACATATGCATACATTAGATTTGCAAAAGATGTATATCTAAAGAGTGGAAGCATAGAACGTATATCCTAATCAGAACTAGGAAACTAGCAATAGTTTTTCATCTTTGAATTCTGTGATATCTGAATATTTCCTTAAGTTAAAGAAAAGAAAGGAAAGGATTTTAGTATTCATGAAGTGGAATTTGATGGTGTAAAAAGGTTACATTGTACTCATTTTGTTAAAACTGTGCTAGGGTTGAACATGTTCACTGCAAGTTCACCATGTTTAAAATTTTCTTTGGCCTGTGCTCTGCATGGAACTTACACACAAGGTTATGAAAATAGCCTCTCTTCATGCTGTTTTCCCCTATCCCATTTTGTGCCCCTCAACTTTCGTGCCAAGTTCAGTATAAATATGAAATGGATCACACATGCATACAGGAGGTATTCCTACTGAATCTTTAATTTCTAATTCACAAAGAAAAGGCTTTTATCAATCTGATTATGAAGGAATGGTGCACAAATGAATATTATTAATGTTTGGCATGCCTATATGTGGCCTGTCAAAACTAGATCTTTCTGTGACCATCTACTGTGGTTGTCTCAATTATAAGCACACAGTCATGTTAAAAATCTCGCAGTGATTGCTGTCATGGTGGGTTTATTTGTATCATTTTAAACCCCTCTACAGAGTAAACAGGTACAGTAATAGCAATTCTTCACTCTTCCACAGTCTTCATCCATAGATTGAAAAATATAAAATGAGGTAAGTAACATTATATACTCATAGCAAGTAAGTATAAGTAAGCTTGCTGCTTCAAAAATAAGTAGCATACAAAGTGAAGCAAAATGCAGTGCCTGAGAACTAGTACTACCTTTTTTTAGTTGATGGCTGTTTGGTTTGAGCAGTGCGCTTTTTTACAGTCACTGGCTTCCTATTTTTAGTTGAGCAGCACTGTAAGTGACTCTTAAAATTCAAGTGGTTTCTATGATGTTTTCAAGAGGCTTTTCTGTCATTGTGTTTTTTTTTTTTCCAAATTATATAAAAATCACAAGTTTACAACCGAGCATGCTCACATGCAGTATTACTAAAACTAGTAGATATCAAGCAGTGGTCATCTCCTGAAGCTCAGCTTTTTATTTAGGTCCTTATAACTATAAAAGTCAAGCTAGGAAGAGATTACCTTCTATTTTTCCGCTAGGAGTCACAACAGTCTTTACAGTTTGTGTTTTCAGTGTGTCTCAGTTGCAGCTATGCTAATACAGGAAGAACAGCATTTAGGAATATTTCTCCTAACTGCAGCATAGCCGTGAGGTACTTACCAGTAATGCTTACATAGGCATCCCTTCAGTATCACATTCAGCTCGTGCATACATTGGTGTGAACCTCGGATCCTCCCAGCAGTTACAGAGCACTGTAATTTTAAATGAATCTACTGCTCAAGATATGGGGCACATCAGGCCTTCCGGTTCAATTTGCCTCCGGGAATGGTGACGCTAAAAAGCACTCATTCAGCAAAACCTTTGTTAGCCTATTTGAAACATCACTTGAGATCTTGAACTGATGTGAAATCTGATTGCAGTTGGGAGTATCTTCTTTGAAATACCCCCAAGTACGATGAGTCATTTGTGCACCTAATTTTCTTTGTGAAGTAGAAATCACAGGAGCTCTCTAGGAAATCTGCTTTCCAATAAGGAGTAGGATATTTTATTGCACACCTTCTTTGTGTGAATTAACTATAACTAATTGCAAATAAGAAAATAATGTATCATTTTTACAGTTGATGGAGAAGATAAGCACAAGCAATTAAGAACTTCTAAAATGGATTCTAAACGATTTAAGCTCAATAAGAATAAACCTGATGTGAAATGTGGAAAGTCTTTTTTCTGTACAAAATTTCTTCCTTCAACATGTTATTCTCAGTGAGGATATAAGTATCATTTCATTATTGTGTGTTAAAAAAGATGAATATTTTTGGTTAAAGATTAACTAAATTTGGCTCTGGTTGAGTGATTATCATTACGGCCATCTGTTTTGAAATGTCACTAGATCTATAGTGGTATGATTGGATTTGATCTCAAACTACCAATATAAAGCAAAATGTATTTCTCACAGATTTATGAAGCAAATTCAGAAGTTGTCACTTAAATTTTCTGAAATTTTCTTTGCTCTGTGTTTTGTACTGCATATATAGTAATTTGCTTCCTCTGGAATGTATTCATTCTACTCTCACATTTCACACAAATAAGGAGACATCCCTTGCATTATCATTTCAATGTGATAAATAAATTTTGTTTTAATTACCTGAAATGCTCATTTTTTATGAGGGGAAAAAGACCAGACCCAGCCCATTTTTCAGGTTTACACTTTCCAGGTTTTTAACCTTTTGTAAGTTGAGGACAGGAAGCCCTCCTCCCAGCAAAGTATTCAAAGCAATATCATGAAAATACAATAAAGACAGATTATTAAAGGATTTGGTTGGATCTGGAAGCATTCTAGTATTTTCTGCCATCCCAACTATTGCACAGAAGAAATACACAACAAAACAGTACCCAGTGTTTGAATTGCAGTTCTATTTCTCATAGCCCAAAGCATTCCAACCAGTGGCTGAAAAATGCTCTTTGATTTCTGTCTGTGGTACAGACATCTCATAGGAAACAGATGCCTGTCACAAAACATTTTTGTCACTGTGACAACACCACCTTCCCATGCTCCCTTGTTCATTGCTGACTGTGCTCTTGTTTCCCTTCAAGGTCTGGCGCACCTGATGATGGGCGACCAAGGTATGGGCTCTGTTCCTTTTCCACTCTGCTTTCATTGTTTCTTCTTGTTCTGTAGCTGCTTTAAATCCATCACTGCAAACGATGGGCAAATGCTTGAAAGCTGTCTTTGGCTGCAAATAAACACATGGTTTTAGTCACATCTTTCCTTATTTCATTTTTTTTTCTTTTGTTTGCTCTGTAAGCTTTTGTCCTTCCTGCCTCCTGAACTCCCCCTCTCGCAATATGATAACTGAAAAGAGGTGAGAGAAATAAGAAGGTGTTTAAGAAAATGTCATGTATTTATCTGAAAATACAATAACGGGTGATTCTATAAAAGATAAATGAATCGCAAGAGCGCTCTTCGGAGTTCCTGGGAGAAGATACTGAGCTTGTCACACTGTACGCCTTGAAGAATGCATTTACCTTAATGCATGGCTGAGTGGAATTTGCAGAAAGCACCTGCTCCTGGCTTCTGGAATGCTGAGAGTACAATTTTGCCACCTAAAGAAATCAGTGGCTTTTCTTCTCCTAACTCATTGTTCCCTGTTACTTTTCTGTCACTTTTTCTTATCTAAGCATGGGTTATTTCTGTGTTTCGCTGCATGTACATGACTGGAAAAAAAAAATAAACTAAATCTGTAATATGACATTGATTGCATCTCCATTTGTCTTCAGACCTTAAACTTTGTCCCTTTTCATGTTTAAATATTAGTGCATTTACATATAACTCACGACTCTTACTGTTGTTTCTCTCCTATTCTCTTATTCTCTTTTTGTCTGGAAATGCTTTCTTCATGGAACCATTTCACCAAATCCATAGGTAAAAGTAAAGGTATTACATGATTTTCTTTATTTTTTAATGCCATCAGTATACTTTAATGTATGTCTAAGTAATGCAAATAAATGTAAATCTTTTTGCACTGAGGTAGGTATATTTTAAGTAAATATTTCATGGATGTTGAGGTAAGGAGAAGTATCCAAAGGATAAGCTGTTGTTTTTAATGGTTGCCTCCTGGTTTTGCGAGAGATGTAACATGTGGCAGTGATAAAGGAGGCTACAGTTATAGAAAGCATTCAGAATGAAATGACAACCATGTTTTGAGGTATGCATTTTTCTGTTCTCAAAGAATTGTAGTTTAAACCACCAGGAACAGGAAAAAAAAAAACAACAAAAAACCCCACATAATGTTGTTCAAGAGAAATTATCTGGAGATAATCTGTCCAGGGCCCGTACACAGCTCCATGTAAGTTTTAAATCCCAACTGACTTCAGCAAGTCTCTGCTATCAGGTGGTCACTTTTGCCCTGAGATTTTTCTTGTAAGTTAATAACTTTGATTGTATCTGAGACAAGAATTGGAGAAAGGAACAATGAAAAATGAACGCCAAAGTGAAGTGTGGGTTTTATTTCAGATTTTGTTACTCAGTTTTATTTTTTGATGTGAACAATGGCAGCTATATTTACTTCCTTATTTCTGCAGGGAACATGTGAAGTAGGGTCGAGACTTTTTCCTGTGTAATTAAACGCCATGTTTTGCTATGAGGATTCATGCAGACATCATGTCCATACATTCTTATGATAAGAAGTTGGTTTTTTAATGTTTGTATAATCTGTGTTATAGAGTAATGATATAGTGCTGTTTATCCTAAGTTCATGTCAGGGTGTGCCAACTCTTGGTAAATATCAGAAAGCCAATTTGTGTCATAGTACTTCGCTAACTATTCAAACTAGAAACAAACTTCCATGTATCTTGCTGTCTTGTCTGATGTAGTGTTTCCAAACCTAGAAAGTACATGTGATGCAAAGCCTGTAGTTGCAGTCCTGTAGTGTCTCCTTCCTCATATCAGACTTTCTGGAGATATTACTTACTTAGCTATCGCCAGCAAAATATTAAAGGTTTACGAGTGTTCTGAACACATAAATCTTGCTTAGGAAGTTTTAAGCAAGTAGACTAAAACCTGGTTTATTTATTTCTTACAGGATTCTTTTGTTTCTTACTTGGTTGATCTTTTTTGCGTTTTTCTTAACAGTACCTTGTACATATGACTTCCTTATTCCTTATTATGAATACTTCATTACATAATGATAGATTTTTTTTGGTGGAGTTACCTTAAAGTGACTTTTTGTAGCAACCAAATCTTGACATTTTTGATCATTTTTGTTATTATTAAGGATTATTTTTTTCTAGCTTACTCTATACACAGAATAATATACACATCAGTGAAGGGTTTTTTTGTTGTTGTTATTTAAAAGGACGAAAGCGTGTAAATATGAATAAATGATTAACAGTTGATATAGAAAACAGATTTTAGAAAAAAATATCATGCAATGGTTGGGCATTTTTTATTTTTATTTTTAAAGGCTTAACAGTTATATTCACAAAAAATGACATTGGTTATACTAGCTACATTTAATGTGTAACAATGTACTGCATGACATAAACACCAGTCACCTATCATCAAATCAGTCTACTGCATTTTTCTTTTCACATTTACTATTTTTACTAAATTTTTCCTTTTTTGTGAGATTACACTGCTATGTTTTGATAACCACAGTGCTTCCTCTTTGCATATAGTAGTGTATATCTGTTCAAAGGAACGGAAAGGATTTACGTGTATACAAAATACACTTGCCTGTAACTGAAAATATGTCAGTATTGGACCATGTCATCAACCATTATTGACTACGTTAAAGCTACATTATCAAACATAGGAACTGAAAACAGCTGTGATGCATATTTATAACGTGAGAATATAAGTAGTAGGAGAGTGATGGAAAGATGAGACAAAAGTGAAGCTTTGCATTGGATTCATTCACACTCATTTCAGTCTTTCATTATAATTTGAATTCCTTTATTATTCCTTTATTGTAAGGTAAGGTCAGTAACAAAAGTGATTTGGGGATTCAGAGTAATTACACCATGAATTTATCTTCAGCTGTAAACATAACCAATAAAAACATTAGGAAGTTTTAATATGTAATTTGCTCAGAAGTGTGTAAGTGGCTGAAGCACCACCTGTTTCTTTTCATAGGTGTTATGTGAGATTCTGGGGAAAAAAAGTATCAATGTCCCTACAAAATGAGATGCCTCAAAGACAGGACAGTGACAGGCCAGAGTCTTACTGTAGACAGAGGAGAGAGAGGTGAGGCAGCCTTTCCAAGTGGGCACACTGTACAAAATCCAGTAGCATCTCACTGGATGTACCTGCCATTTGTCACTTAGCTGCATGTATAGCTTGAAATACTCCAGATAATTTCCTGACAGAGTTTTTATTGAAGCAGTGTCGATATTTACAAAGCTGTCACTGCCTCCTATAGAAAGGCAGAAAAAAGTTGGGAAGATGTCACCATGTTTACAAATGTCTGTCAGTATTTGAGGTCATACATGCATGTGCAGAACTAGATGACACAAAGCAGAACATAAATCCCAGAGCTTTTGTAGCAGCCATTACTGCTTGAAAATGCTAAGCCTAATTTTATAAAGAAGCAGAGACTTTTAATTGTACTGGCATTCATTTATTTTCTGATAAACTTTCTGTCTCTTCAGAAGTACCAGGTTTTGTTGGTTTGTTTTCTGGAAATCTCCTACCTGTATATAACTATAGCAATAAGCATGCTGCAGCTGTACTGGTAGAAAGACATGGGGAAAGCAAATCTTAAATGTGATCGTCGCTGTTAGAGTGATTGAATGTATTATTCAGAACACTTGTTTGATTTCAGAGAAAACAAATGCTTTGCCATCAGAAATTTTGTCTGCCTTCTCCATGCTGTGTAGGAGGTCTAATAGCACAGTCATTTTCACATATAGGTTGTACATCATCAGAAGTTTAGTACCTCCCAGATTTTATGATGAATGGCAATATAACTAAGATTACACAGCAACTAATGTAAAACACTCAATTGCTTCATTTCCATCCTATCCCTCCCCCTGATTCTTTTGTTTCTCTTCATTTTCTTTTGATGAGCAATAAAATGGTTTTATAATTCAGTTACTACAATATAGTGACATGTATTGCTTCCATTTTTCATTGCAATTCTCCTAAGCTTGTACACATTTTTACCTATAGTTTAGTTCTGTACAAATATTCTACTTTTGACTATGTTTATTCTGTATCTAAACATCAAGCTCATATTTCTGTTCTATTTAGAAATAATATGCAGCTTTAAATCACATGTGAGTTACTCAGGTCCATAACAAGCTATGAAATGATACTTAGCATAGCAGTAATGGTTTTACTGAATGACTGATATTACAACTTAAAATTTATTGTGTTAGATTACAGGCTTATGATGTGTTGGTATTTGGTGTACTGCATGTAAATGCTTAAGATGGACCTCAGAATGTCAATATTTGTGTCAACCTCCTTGCCAAGAAAAAGTGAGTTTTGCATTTGCACCAAGAATCATACTGCATTTGTAAAAGCCAAGTGACTCCACTGGCTATCTATAACAATGGAATTTTATTGATTATCAGTTGTATAATTCAACTGACAACTGAAGGCAGTGGGAAATTACAATAATATAAATATTTATACAATCATGAGCATTAAAATGATATGGTACAGGTAAGAAGTTGTTTGAGGTCATGGTATACTACGTGTTTCATGCAATACAAACAGCACTTTATGTCAGTAACCTCCTTTATCAAATTATGGGGAATTGTCTGAATTTATGCAACCATATGTTCACCCTTTTTTGATTACTGTTTTCAAAGAACTAAGACAGTTTTGGTCTCCTACACTCTCTGAAACTCCTGGGACTGCTGAGAAGCCAGTGCTCACCTGTTTTTGTCTGTGCTGCTCCAAAGTGGGTCTGAGAGCCATGCATCCTTCAGCCTTCCAAGGCCTGTCACCAATAGTCCAGAAGTCATGTAGAAGCCTTGGTATGGCACTGAGCTGTAGCATAGATTATTATTTTTCTTTAGGTGCCCTGTTGACATGGATTCAATTGTATGTCTTCTTAAATGCTGCTGGCATTTTTGTTTTGGCTAGAGCAAAACATGAACTGAGGGCTTTCTTGACTCTCAGCACTTGTTCCCATCGTTATATATTCCAAGTGAGCAGCTTATTTACATGACTCATAACTAGGATTGAATTGAGCTAATGTAAGCATTTTACTCGGAATGAGATTGCCAAGTTTGGGTAACAGAAATTGTATCAAAATGGCATTCTATTATAAATACGAATAACCTTCGTTTCTCTGCTCAATATCATAGCTGTTTCTTCTGATAACCAGCAAATTACTAATGTTTGAAAAGTTACCCTTAAATATAACTAAACATTTAGCAGGGCCCAGACAGACATTCTGAAAGTTTTGTGTAATCTACTAAGTGATCAGCAAAATAACTTTAAAAACGTTCTGTGTAAAAATTACTTGAAATTTTCATAGTGAAAATTAGCTTTTGAAAGGAATTAAGGAACTTTAAACAAAAGTTTTATTCAAAGCATTCCAAGGGGAAGTAATTAGGCATAATGTCTGTTCTATAGTGACAATTTTTTTCTTAAGAGATCTACTTAAATAGTGACTGGTCACAAAAACACTGTGATTCAGTTCTCGTTTGTAATGCATGCACCTATGCCTATACCTATATGAGCTAACAGATATTTATATTATCTTTACATTTTGATGGTTAATCTCTTCAAACTCAATATTATAATAATCTATACTTTAAATGTTTTAATCAGAAGGGTAAATATTTATGTATGTAGAAGTTGTGATGCATTACAACAGACAAGTGATTTGCACTTCAGTGAGTGATACCTAGCAAGCCTTGAATCTGATGTGTGGAGTGCCAGATTCACCTTTATGTTGAGATGTGGTTAATTTATGTTCCATAAAGAGAAAAATGCAGCAGAAAGTGACTGTTGAAGATGTTTTTTGCCTGATGTATGTGGCTCTGAAGAGATAATCGTCACTAAAAGTCCAGATTGTGTCTTGAGGCATATATGCTCCAAATTGTATCTCAGATAGCTGATTCATGACCAGCAGTATGAATAAGGATTGTAAGGACCTGCTGTAGATGTCAAGAAAACTATATGAAGAAAGGCCCAAACCATGCCCAGCACTTTTCCATGACCAAAATAAAGCATTTTCTATATTGCCATATTCTGAAGCATTCTGATATCGCTCAAAATGAGCAAGTACCATATGTGTACATATATATATGCCATAAGTCTCTTATATATTTAGAGGAAATAAATAAATATAGCACTGCAATGTTAAAAAAATGTTTTCTTTGAAAAAGATTAGATCTTTACTTGTTCAGAACACATAGTAGTATATAATGGTACATATTTTAGACTTTGGCTTCTTCAACACTGGACTCCATTTATAAGCATAGATTTCAACAGAAGATGGATGTGCTGACAAAGAATCTTAATATCAAAGCTCTTTCAAGATGAAAGATTTCAGGCCAAAAAGTAGGTGGGCATTTACTGACGATAGCAAGCAGCTGATCTGTCACTCTGTAGGGTTAAAAGAATATTTTTGAGCAGGTAAGCAAGGAAGAAATTGGAAAAGCAGGCATTTCTTGCTAAAGCAAGCTTTTCTTTGTTGTTATATATATATGTATGCTTTCATTTATGCACTCTGAAGAACAAGAATTAAGAGCTGAGGCAGTCTATATGTTTTCAGTAAAGTTCTTTATGACTTTCATATGAATTTCAAATGCATTTTCTATGAAATAGAGATTTTAGAGTCATGTTCCTTGGATATTTGGTAGCATATTCTGGAGCTTCCTCCTTTCCTCATTCTTTGAATATCTGATACCATTATGGAATCAAATGCATCTTCAGAGTGACACTAAGGATTGCAACTTCATTCTAGGTTGTACTGCAGGAATAAATTCAATTCTTGGGACCTACAAATGGAAGCTGAACAAATCCAAACAGACTCCAGTTTCTACTATTTTAGTGAAAATCAAAAGTAATTTGAGATTGTACATCTCACCTATAGCAGAAATCTCTACTGAATTTAATTTGATCAGAATCACAGTGGAGTTCCACCAATTAAGAGCAAAGAGGCAAGAAACCTAAGGAGAATTTTCCAAAGTATGTATTATTTCTTTACATCCAAACTTAATAAATTTGATGGAAAAACTATCATAATTTCTAAAGAAATGCAATTTATTGAATATGAAGAACCATTAAGAAAAACAACCTAAAATTATACTACTGTAACTGAGAATGTGGACTGTGCTCTCTAAATGCACATGATTATGTATTTCCACAAGGAATGATGCCTCACAAAGGAGTTGGAAAAAAAAAAAGATATTTAAATAGTCTTGTCAGAATTAATTGTTCTTGTAAAAGTAGAAGCTCAGTGTATAAAAGTTTTAACCAATTCTTTACAATATTTCTCATTTCTATGGTCATAATAGTATGCAAGGCTACTTAGAAACATCAGAAAATCTGAGTTGTTCGGTCTCCCTTAAAGTCTTTTAATTAATCAATATAATTTGCACTCTTATATCTCTTTCCTCATGTTCAAAACCTTCCGTAACCCTGCCATTCTTAATTGCTTGAAGGTAACTTTCTATCTTCACTTCAGGGACCACCCAGAGCAATTAAGTATCAGCAGAGCAGTAAAACTGCGCAGTGAACTGGGAAATTCAGGAGCACAAAGGAGGAAATTTTCACAGGAATTGAACCTGAACAATGGAATGTGGACTTTGCTACAAAGTTGCATATTTATTATTCTCTTAGTGGTTTTCATACATATCAAAATACCTGGTTTTCAGGCATGAGAGGAAGGGAAAGCAATTTAATCTTTACTGAATTCATTTACTTTGCTGAAAAAAAGCAGAATCATCTGTATTACTTGTTTGCTGTTGGCACCCTCACTAGTTTTCTGATAAGCACACAAGCATTTCCTGTAAAGCCTACTTTTGTAACTTTCTAATAGATTCCAGTGCACTGTGTTGCATGTTTAAATTAGAATTTGGCTCTTACGAAAGAGAAATAGCTGAACTGACTCACTAGCATCTTCTTTAAAGCTATTGAGGGGCAACCTCAGCTATTGGAATTGGGGTGGGGATGAGGGGTGAGGGCGACATAGTGGGGAGCGAATAAAATCAGCTGTGTCTAAGCCTTCTTGTCTGTCTTTGCATATTCTTTGGACAGAGAAGGGGCTACTGAGACTGCAAAATTTAGCAGTAAGTGTGTGTAAGCTAATAAGATTTTACTGGAGTTGTTAGTATGTTTGGCTTCTGTTCTCCATTACAAGCTCTTGTTATCCAATTTTTAGTGCCGACATAAAGAAAAGGATACTAAGTATTTTCTTGTGATCATTAATGTTCTGCTTCTGAACTGGTAGCTGAGAACCCTGAAACTATGTGAGTCCACTTCTACCCTATAGTAACACCTTTCCAAGATTGAATATAACTTTTGTGGTTTTCTGCTTTGTTAACCCTAGGTGTCTGTAGTAGAGGGAATTTTATTTGTATTATGAAGGTGATGGATAAAACTGTTTTCCTTTTCAAAAGAAGGGTTTTGCAAACACTCTCATAATTATATGAGGAGCTGGTTCTTTTATTGTTTTCAGTTAATGGCTCTACTTAAGATATTGGTTTTGTGAGGCAATACTCTTACTAATTGCACAAGTCCTTATGGAAGAAAAAAAAAAGTTGCCTTCCCTTGTTATAGGCATACCATCTTTAAAAGCTAGTTTTGCAAGCAAATGAGAAAACTTCCTTAAATGATAATTATGATTTTCTACTGTGCAAAAATACTGTACCTGTGCAAAACAATGCACAACTTAGATTTAGAGGTTTCCACTATGAATGGATGCGTAATTTAAATGAGTGTAATATCATTTCCATTAATTGTGGTCACTGACCAGTTACTACATAGTTTTCAACTTTAAAAGCGTTATTTAGGAGTAGTTACATCAAACTGTAGCACTGGTAAATATTTCCATGACCACAAATATGATATGGAGGATCACCAAATTCCTATCTGACTTCAGATTAATGTATGTACCTTACAGACTACTGTGGTATAGGTACTGAACAAGGTATATGTTTTCATTTCCCCTGGATACTTATGCAAGATGTAAATTTTGGAGCTACATGAAGGTGCTTACATCATTATCCTTCAAACACAACTACACCTGTCTCAATCATGAACTGATTTCTTGGGGTCCTTAGCAGTATTTTCAGCCCTACAGTGGTCTGTAATAAGTTATTCAAATTGGGATCCTGTTTGTCTTTGTAACTGCATGAGATTTAGGAGAAATTTTTGAGCTCAGCAGATTAAAATCATGTGACAGTATCTGAGTGCAGGATTGGAGCAATGAAATTAAATTTGGAAATGAATAACTGAATACTGTGCAACATATTTATCTCATGTATATCCATATATTGCATTTAAGGCTGAGAAAAGACAAATGACAAGCCTACAAGTGTTAGCATAGAGCCTCCTGAGCCCCTGTGTTAGTCTACTGCTACATATCTTTCAGAGCAAAGAAATGAGTGGCTTAGGCTACTGTGAAGAAATATTTTTGTATTCCTACTTAAAATATTGAGAAGTGTCACATACATAGAGTAAAATGCTAACTCTGAAGGACAGATCCTTCTACAATTCTTAATAACATATACATGTTTAACGGACACGTCTGTATGTATTCATGACATATGTGCATACTCAGATAAATAATGGTGCTCTGAAACCATTCAATTCTGCTATGGTTCATAAATTATTTTTCAGAAATGCCTCAAAATCAAGTATTGTATAACAAAAAGATGTAATAAAAATGTCTGCCATGTTGGCATCCTTAAATCTCTATTGCGCCATTTACTTTTTTCTTTCAGGAAAATGCATGCATTTTCTTTTTATTCATTGTTCTAAAATTGGTAGGAGACTTATACTTTGTATGATTTCTGAAATGCATGGTCCTGTTATGAAACAGGTTTTCAGAAGTTCTCCTTTTATTGAGCTGTTACGAAAGTGTAACATCAACGCACATTAATATTTTCCTTTGCAGAACACCTATAAGATTTGTATATGTATCCTTGAATAAGTATATATAACTAAGAGAAGTGTACGCATATCTAGGTCATGCTAATTACCTATCTTGGGAGGCAACAATGTGCCCTTACTTCTCTACCTAGTTGGCATACTCTTGAGACCAAAGTCAGAAGAGCATGCTTTAGAAAGACTAAAAATATATTTTTCCTAGGATCTTAGTCACTAAAGTACTTAAAGAGGAGGTCTCTCATGTCGACAGCCTGTAATTTGTATAATGCAGGAAATGAGACTAGATAATAATAAAAAAACCCTTTTGGCCTTGAAGCCTGTGAATCACACATAATGTAGAAATTACTGTGGTAACATAAGAAAATCGTTAGACTTTAAAAACAGTGGACTCAGTTTTATTTCACCAGGAATAATTTTATCATGTTTCTTGTATAGATGGAATTATACATCAAACCAAAAACACCAAAGCACAGCATAACACTCTTTGTGGACTAACTGGAGCAAACATTCAAAGCATTCCCTTAAGTCAGAGCCTAAAATGAAAACTGAATCATCTTCATAGAAAAGCCTC
Organism: Lagopus leucura; assembly: GCF_019238085.1. Lineage (NCBI taxonomy): Eukaryota > Metazoa > Chordata > Aves > Galliformes > Phasianidae > Lagopus > Lagopus leucura. The sequence goes on from NW_024962252.1 coordinate 92,190,723, forward strand.
CAAAGTGGATGAAAGCGTGCATCAAAAGGTGATCAGTCTTTCTCAAAGTTCTGCCTAGCTCTTCCACAAAGAAATTCAACATTTTGTTGTGGTCATGTGTTTTCAGTACTTTAAATTGAATGCGAGAGGTGAACAACCTATATTTCAGGAATGTAGTGGCATTCAGTGCTTTTATTTTATTAACATATTTACCATAGTGAATCAGTGCTCATCAGTGCCATAGCAGCAAAAGTAGAGTTGTTAATTCCTACTCTACGATAAAGGAAGAAATGCCTATTCAAAGCTGTTTAATTCCATGAGGAATGGAAGTTGTGATCCAAGCCAGAAAATTTTACAAAGCAGAGGCTAACGCAGTCCATAGAATGCTCTGAGTTAGGCAGAAATAAGATGCCAACTTGTAGCATCCAGGGATTTAATTTAAACACTGAACCTGGTGTTCTAATATTTAATTTCTCTTTGAACCTTGTAATACAAACATGTATTCACTGTGAGTTAAGTAGTTTTCTTTAGTTCCAGCATGCTCATGCAAAGTGAGAGAATGGAATCACAGTCTGTTTCAGTGAAGGACTTATTATTCTTTATCAGAATTACATTTATTTTTAAAGACTTCAAATACTTCACTAACTATCAGTTTTACTCTAGCTAAAATTCAAGAAGGCAAGTGGGAATTTGCAGTTTCTCCATGAACATATGAAAAAAAAAAAAAAAAAGGATTTCATTAAGTAAGTGAAGTTAGAATAGTTCCACCCTAAACATTCCTTTGATAGTTTGTTGTCCATCAGAGAGAAGGAATGCCAATTGCTAAGGTGCATCTTATCCCCATCATTTCTGTTGCTCATTTTTACACTTTGTAGATCAGCAGACATTGAGGTTTAAACATCCTGTTATTGATTGATAATTTATTAATATAACGAATGAAATATATGTACAGACAGCTGACTAAATGCCTCTGGGAAGAATACAGGAACGTATTGTATGGGAACTGTTGAGTCATGGCCTGAACCACTCATTGAGCACATGGGGAAAGGACCCAGTCAGCCCTGGGAGCAGAGGTGAAGGCAATTCAGCTGTGATTGGAATGGGTGGAGCCTAGCTGCACCTCTTTTAGATCTCATTTAAGGGCTGACTGCCGCTGGAGAAGGATTTTTTCCTGGAGATCCCTTATAAGTGTATTTTCTTTTTTGGAAAAACCACAGACAATACAAAATAAGACATTTGGTTTGCTTGCTTTAATTAAAAAAAAAAAAAAAAAAAAAAAAAAGGCACTATATATCTGAATGTTTAGACTGCATTTAATTTGTACCACTGTCACCTAGATAAGCAAATTTGAAATACTTGCCATAGTTTGTCCTGTCTTGCATTATGGTAAGTGTGCTAACTTCAGATGATCTACTGAGCAGATTCCTACTTGGGTTCAATCCTTTCTTGCTTGTGGCATCTGTTATTTTTCAGGTAGTTAATCTAGAGGGATTGTTTGAGAATTGTGTATATGAAATGTTACCAAAGAAATACTATCATGTTTTTTGAAAGCTGAAATAGAGAAATTGGCGATAGAATAACACCAAACTACGACCACACTGGCAACTATCATTCTATATAATTTAAATTGGCTGGTAATATTAATAGTAAATAAGTATACGGGAAGAAAGTCTATTTTGTTTTATTTGCAACGTGTTGTATGTATAAAATGCATATTATATATGTTTATTTCATCTTGAATGGCCTCATTTTATTCGGTTTTTGTTTGGGAGAATGAATGTATCATTTTGCTAAGCTCTGCCACGTTCATTGTTGCAGAATATCTGTCATTGCGCTGAGGGACAATGAGACCTAAATGGCAGTTAAAGCATGACGTTTGTGTACCTTTAAGTATATTTTTCTGTGGTTGTCTTGCCTGTTGTGAATCTACTGACAGTTTCAGCAGGTGTTTGTGTATCAATGAGGAGTGGTCTTGACTGCTGATATTGCTGGTCTCGTGGTTAATGCTGAAGAAATGTTTTTCTGTGCTCCAGAATTGCTATGCCTTTTATTCAGTAGCAAGATTCCATATTTTTAAGAGCTCTGAATGGAGCCCCTTGGACTGCTTCGGTATTTGAGCTTGTAGTAATTTTGATAGTACGTAGGCATTCAGGAAAAAGCCAAATGCACAGCAGTGTCAGTCAATGTGGTTTTGGAAAAGAATTTTATCAGTAAGGTAACACAAGAGAACAAAAGAAGGGAAAACTCTGAATGCTGTTTTCTTTAGTTATACTTGGAAGACTTTTCCTCCTGCCTTGTTTTGTTTTTTTTTTTTTTTTTTGTCAACAACTGGAGTATTGAACAAGATTTCTCTGGACCAAGAACAAAGCCACTGCTTGTGTAGAGATGATAGACAAAATATTAATTGGATTTGGAGGGATAGTTAATTATTGTGCACTGAAGGTCTGCAATTTTCCTATGATCAAGACAACAGTGTGAATACAGATGAAGTGTTCTTTGATTGTTGTCCTGAGTAAAAAACAAGCCAAAACACAAAACAACCTAGAATGTGAAAAGGGTGAGTAAGGCTCTTTACTTAACAGATCTTTCATTCTTCCATTTTCTGAAGGACAGAGTTTTTCATTGTTATGTGATAGTATTTTTATTTTTATTTTTTTTTGTGAAGTGCTTTGTTGATTAAATGCCTGTGGCACTGTGAGATGCTTCAGCTGTGAGAGGACAAGAAATTTTGGCACAAGTTAGTAGGGGGAACTCTTCCTGTTCAAAATTTTACACCAAAAAGCTACTGCCCTCCCACGGTTAAGAAAAAGTTATGGCAGATGCAGCAACAGCTTTAAAAAATAGCTATTTTCTGCAAATTATTTTCTGATAGAACTGACTGTTAGAATGCAATTAGGGCCAGACATATATTTAATAAAGCTGTTCATCCATCCACTTGATTATTTATATTACAGTTGTCTGAAATGGGATAGGAAATTCACAACTAGTGGGAAGTGAGGAGAGCTGTCTTACAGGAGTGTGCAAAACCCAGACCTGATAATCCTTCAGTATCTGAAGATCCTAGCTTGGCTTGAGATTGCAAAGAAAACTGCTTGGGAGACCTTGAAGACTTGTTTAGTGCAAGCTACTTACTTATTCATTTAATCTTTTAAAAGAAGGACTCCACTTATTCTGTCACTTTTGATGTATGATCAAAAGAGTTCAACAATGCTGTATATTTTAATTCTGATGCTTTCATATCTTCGATTTTCATAATTGATTTGATAACAAAATTACTTAAGTTCATGACAACATTATTTTTTGAGAGAAGAAAGCTGTTTTGAGGCATCCTCCTCCACTCATTGCTGTAACTTAATCCTGAAATATCTAAAAGTAATATTAAATATTTAGGTTATAGGTTTGATCATCCCCAGTACACAATAGGATCTTTTCAAATATAACAATACAAGCAGATGCATGTGCTATAACGATAACGATATTTTGCAGTAGGTCCTTATCAAGACAGAAAGAGAACTAAGACAAAAACCCAAAGCCTTCAAGTGCTATGCAGGTGTCTGTTTCATTTGCCTAACAAGTGCTATGCCGTAGGTCCATTGGCGAAGCTAAGTATCAGTGTCCTTATGCCAGCCAGGACTTGATAGTAACAGAAAAGAAATCAGTATAAGAGAAGACTTACTTTATCTGCCTCTGCAATTGATGATATAAAAGGGATGAGGTTTAGACTTGCTCACTTCAACCAGAGCTTCTGTCTGTCTCGTCCAAAATTTTCATAAAGTTTTATATAGCCTACCCTTAAATAAAGGGAATTAATCTAAATAAGCTCTGGCTCTCCAAAATGTAATATAATATGCAATTGTATAGCTACCTTCATACTTTCAGAAAGCTAACTCGTGGTATTAGGTTTCTGGTTAGTTCTGTATACTTACACCTAAAGGACAGTATTATAAGCTTAAAATACTGGCGGGGAAAAAATGTTTCACATCTCAGTATGCTCATACTGGTGGAAGAGAACTGAATGGAGAAGAAAAAGAGAATAGGTAGAGCGTAAGTTAGAATACTCAAGCATTTATATACCCCTAAGTCAAGGTGTTATATTTTCATATGCAAACATGGGGAATGCTTAAAAAAAACCCTTATTTTTTAAAATCTAAAAATGTTATGAGGAATTGATATATATGTGTGTGCACAGATATTCTTTCATGCATTGAAATGTCTGCTAATCTGAAACAGAAGTAGTTCTGTTACAGAACTACTTTTGTATAAATCCAGGAGCAATGGGTATATGAAGTGACTCTTGAGCACAGTGCAGCATGCTGAATGTGTTTAAAATTTATCAGCAAGCTCTCTTTAGTTATCAAGCTGGAGAGCAGTTATCCTATTCATTATTGACACCTCCCAGAATTCTTTCAGTGGTTTTGTGCAAATAGCTTGTCAGCCTTTTGGCAAATAGGAGTGATTTTCAGTAACGTTTTTGAGATTCTTCAAATTGAATTATACAACCAGAGGCAGTCAATCATTCTTACTATTAATTTTACAGGAAAAAAAAAAATCCTTTAGTAGTGAAGACTAACTTTGCAATGAGACGTAAGCATTGCAAAGCTAATAGAGATTTATCTAACCTAACTACTAGATAGATTGTGCCAAACAAAATTCACAGTATTTAGCTTAGTATGCAGTGTTGTTCTATAATAAATGTAGAAATATTAAGTGCTTTTGGGTGCTAGGAGAATTTTAGTACTGGAAAATTCTGTCTGTCAAGTAGTGGATGAGCTGGATTCCAGGGGTGTCCAGCCTTTTGGCTTGTCTGGGCTGCATTGAATGTACAGGATTTATCTTGGGCCGTCTTTAAAATAAATATTATAATCCATGTATGTAAGCAACAATTTTTTTATTATCTAATATATTTACTGAAACATAAAAAGAGAGCAACAAAAGCATAAAACTAGCAGGTTAGACACATGGGACTCTAAACTGTGGCTGTTACAACCCAGGTTATAAATTTGCGAAGATTTGAACACAATGTCACCAAGACGACACAGCATTTGGCAGTCCTGAGTGTGTATGGATAAGCTCTAGATTTTATTTCTTCTGTTTAGATTCAAATCTGTTAAAATATTTTATTTCCAAGTAGCTTTAAAAAAGTGCCTATAATTTTAATGGTGTTCAGTTATGGACTGTTAACCTGAATTTTAGTAACTGTTTGTATGTGAGATTATGATTTGATCAGTGTAGGAATGCATACGAAGTATTAGGACTTTGATCTCTCTTTACTCATCTACTGAAGGTCTGGAAAGAATTCCTTAAAAGATGAAGATTACAGGAATATATGAAATATTTATATGTTGGCTAACACCAAACCTGGAAATTATGCTGTGCTGCAGCATAAACCCTTACTTGAGTAAAAGCAGAGTTATTGCCTTGCAACAGGTTGATCTGCAGCAGATAGCAAAACAGCCAGAGGGACTGCATGGTCTTGCATTCACATTCTTTTATTTAACTTAGACATGTTCAGAAAAGATTTTGATGAGCATAGAACGTGGGGTGTAAAATTACTTCCAGAACTCAGAAGTTCTGAACATATCTGCTATTATGAAAGTCAATGAAAGTGTGAAAATTGAAGTTGGCGGGGTAGGGTGCAATACTTTTAGTCTGGCATATCATACTGTAAAGCCTGAAGCTTTGATTTAAATGTCAAATGTAGACTAGTGTAAGTGGAGAAAGGGGAGCTTCTAGAATTACAGATCAGTGAATAACGACATAATGATACTTTCCTGAAGAAAATCATATTAGTAATTAATTTGGATTGAGGAAGAATGCCTTAAAATCCACTGAGGGTTTCTATATGGATTATCTTATTAAATGGCAATTTGTAACTTCTTAAAATACTGTGTGTCCACTTCTTATCAGTCTGTTTATATCATCTAATTGTCAGTGGTTTTAGATAACAAGGTTGTGAGCTGCTGGTTGATAACTGATTCTATTTTGCTAGTTGCTATATACTGAAATAGGGACTAAAGACAAAGTATTGTTTTCAGCATTTTACTTCTTTTGAATCTTCTGCTGAAGTTCTACTCTGTCTTTTATTCTGAATAAAAGAAAACAATTGGTTCCTTATTATCCCAGCCTTACTGTTCAGATACAGGAAATAGTACCACTCTTTAAAATCAGGATTCCACAACAATTCCAGTTGTGATGGATAGTGGAAATTGAATGATTTTTAAATTAAATAGCATTTAAAGCTATAGCCAAATTTTCTTGTAGTTACTGCCTCTCTCTTCAATTGCTACAAGTGGTCAGTCTAAAGTGAGAGGTACTTTGGTGAATGCTGACAGTGGTGGAACTCAAAGACATACCAAGCAGTAAGTCCATTGTATTCAAGTGATGAAAGAGGCTATCAAGGTTAATCAACTCATTAAAAGAGGCACTTTTTTTCTAAGCAGAAGTTCCAGAAGAGTGCTATTGCTACCTCTGTGGTGAATTCAGGTTTTGGTAGAGGTGTTCCTGGGGCACTGATATTTGAAACCCAGTACCCTTATAGGGGGGATTTTTTTCATAATTCATCTCTTGTGAATAACAACTTTTGATCAAAATTTATATGGGAGGAAGCAGAGGAAGGCTGCTGCATTGTTTACTGTAAAGGTTTTGGCTATAATAGTATGAAAGTCAATCTTGTGTCATGAAACCAGCTGTTGTATCAGTTATTAATCTGGTTTTGTGCTAAACTGTGAATACTTGTCATTGAATTGCTTGTAATGAAGTGAAGGAAAAAAAACCCACCTACTAACCTTCAGGCTGCTTTATTTACGAATGACGCACAGCATCCTTTACACATAGAAAAGAAGGTCTCAGACTAGAACCTCAGTGTGTTTGCATTCTAAGCACTTAAAATGCACACTGCAGATACATTACAGCTTTAAATGTAGTGAAATTTTGTCTCTGAACTTTATGGAGTAGCCTTAATTCTACCTTAAATCAGTAATCTGTCTGTGTTGCTGTTTGTTGGTTAAACTTTGTGAGGATGGTATCCTACTCTTACGCAAGTCCACAGTAAAACTCCTATGATTAAAATTAGGTTGTTTGTTCATTCTGTATTTCTAAACGCATACATTTTTAAACCCAAAAATAAATGGTTTTTTTGTATGTGAAGTGTATTGCAAGGAAATTGCTGCTTACAATTTAGAAGACAATGCACAGTCTTCCATAGTAACAAAAATAGATTAAGTCACAAATCTATGATAGAGAACAAGTTACATATTATGAAGTTACCAAGTATGGCAAGTTAAATTATTTCTAAATCTAAGTTGGTTAGAAGTTAGTGTTAATTACTATGCAGTTGAATATAAAATAGGGTATTATGTAAAGTAGAATTATAATATAGACAATATTGAAATGGAATTGTTTTTAGAGCTGCAGCTAACTATGTTAACATGAAGTTGCTCAAAATTAGCTGACTGTTGATTCTGACTGTTTATCATTCATTTTCATCAGAGTCCTGTGAGCGTATGAAAGTTGGAAAATTTCTGAGTTGTGTGTGCACGATACAGCATTTTTCAGATTCATTCTTTTTTTTCTCCTAATTTTCTGCCCAATTAAATCACTTGGAATTCAGAAAGTGCTTGGGTAAGGAGTTCCTCAGATGACCTGAGGTTCCTGAGATAATTTTGATTTTCCTTTCTGTCCTCATTAATGCTATATGCTACGTTTATTATGAAAGTATACTTATACCATCCCTGGTCTAATTATTATCAAAACCTCAGTTTTACTTGGGCAGGTTATTTCTTAAGAATGCAAATTCTGTTGCTGACATTACTATGGCATTAGCTCAGGATACATGCCTGATAGTCACACTGACCTAGAAACAAAACCTTTGAAACCAAGCTACGTCAGGATGTGTATTTACACTATCGAATCCATGCTGGAGTTAATATACTCAGACACTAATATGAAAGAAAAAAAAAGTATTCCTATTACAGTTTATTACATTCTTGAGGTCATTCTCATTACATTCTTGGGGTTCCTTGAGGACTTTGCTTACATTTTGTATGCCAGTGTTATGTATTTTCTGATAGTGTAGTTATCACTTAAAATACCTTTCTCTAGATTTATACATGTATAAAAAAAAAATAACACAAAGGAGGGAAAAAAAGACCTCATCACTCTATTTTCTAAGTTTGTCTCATTAGAATTAACATACTTTTATTTAATTCCCCTAGAGATGTTATTTTGTATGCTTCTTCAAAATAAGAAGTGGCATTTGGGGGGGAAAAGAAAGAGATCCAGTTTCTGTGCAAGAAAAGGATCTATTACAATTCTTTTCTCCTTGTGTGGTCATAGAGATTGGTTGGGGGGGGGGGAAGGGTGTGGAGGAAGAAATTGATTCAAGTAAGAGATCAATACATGGAGTCATTCACAATTAGACATTCAGTAGAAAATAATTGGAGTAAAATTAACCTGGAGCACTTGAGGCAGTTTGCCTGGTAACCTTGCTGTTAACTATGTTTTAAGTTTAATAAATTACATGGTAAAAAGAGCGTCTTGAGAATTGTTAAACATGCACTCTCCAGGTTGCAATATAATCCCCTTTGTAATCACTTATTAGTATAGTTTTTATGCTTTGAGATTACAGGCTTTTATATTTCAAAAGGGCATGGTCATACTGCTTTTATTAGTTTTACATCTAAAGGTCATACTCTAGTTGTCAAAAAATAAGCATAAATCTTAGGTTTAATATTTTAAAATTATATTAAAACACAATGTGAGCAGAGCTGATATTGTTGCTTTCCCTATGGTAATTTAAGGTTGAGGAGTTTTACTGATTAAACCCTTCATTTTAATTTTAAACATTTGCATTTAAAGAGTAACTTCTTTGACTGGTAATAAATGAGGCATTGGTTATATTTAATAACTCCAATGCATTGTGGTGTCACAGCAGACCTGAAAGATAGTACATGCTGTCACATTTGGGATGATGGATTTTATAAAAGTGTGTTGCATAAAGATGAACTCTTTTGTGCTACCTTGCAAGGTTGCCATGGTGATGGAGCACTGCTCTATGGGAATTTCACTTTTATCGTAATGTTAGATACTGAACTCAAAGCTGCTTCTTTCAGTATTTCTTAAATCTCACTTTTAATATGATGTCATTTTGCAGAAAATTGTGATTCATCTTTTGTATCGTTATTTTTGTAGATATATCTCCTCTGGTGCTGTCAGAGCTAAAGAACTAGAGATGCTAGTATACCAGATACTGAACACGGTAGACAGTCTGAGCATTTTGTTATTTGTTTAACGTACCATGCCATTGTTCAATTCCATAAGTATTTAGGGTATTTTTTGTGATTCTATACTTCCTCTGAAAGAAATATTTCAGGTACTTATAGCCTATGGAAATCACTGAAAACAATATGCCATAGAGGGAGGAATACTTTTTTTTTTTTTTTTTTTTAATGATTTTTGTGAGTAAAATCAATTGAAATCCTAAATACATGGGAAATAGTTAAAAATTTGTTTTTAGGTCAACACAGAATACAAAAGTTTTCGTGTGGATATCTTGCATTTCTCTGTGATATTTATGCAAGATAATAAAAGTACATCAGATAAAGTATCAAATAGGAAATTCAGTTGATTCTGACATTCATAAGCTTGCAATTTGCTTTATGTTTACAAATAAAAATTACTGACATGGAAACCCTTGCTTCTTGCCTTAAGCACACATTTTTGAATGTTTGACTGTGGATTGCTTACTGTGCTGAGTCAGCTGGAACTGTAATATTCTCAAGATACAGGCAACTCTTGGGCACATGGCAGAAAAGATATATGTGAATGTAAGTCATGCCATTTGGTACCCACTTGGAGCTATCTAGTTATGTTAATGAAAGTCACGCAACAGGAATATTTTTATGCCAAGAAGGGTCTCTTGCTGTTCTCAAATGAAAACAGCTAATTTTTTTTTTTTTTGGGGGGGGGGGGGGGCGGACGGATGGACGACAGAGGAAGCGTTGGAAATTCTGTATGTTCTTTTGCACCATTCATATTGAATATTCCTCGAGTGCTGCTGTATTTGTTCAGAACATATAGTAGAGAGACCAAGCCAACTGAGGTTGGCTGTTGCAAGATGTGAGAACCTCTTCCCGCATGCCTCTGTATAGGGAAAGATGGTACTGTGCTCAGTGTGCTAATTGAACAGACTTTCCTTTTGCTCTTCTGTTTGAAGTTATCTTGGAACAAGTAGAGATTGAAATGGCCAGAGAAGGGATGTCTTGGTAGGAATGCAATGAAATGATGGCAGACTACTACTTCTTCCTTGCTAGTGAAGTTTTAAACAGATGGATTGCAGAAAAATCCATTGCTTTGGAAGTTGTTTATTTTCATCTAAGGCTTATCCTTCTGTCAGTGAAATCCTTCACTGTATGTATATTGATGTATTCTCTTAATTTTGCTAAAATATGTATTGATAAAACTTAACTCTTTATCCCTCCTTTCTCCCTATAATTACGTAGCTTTTCAGATGTTTGCATCACTGCTTACAGGAAGAATTGAAAGCTGTTCAATGGGTAGCATGCTCAATATCCTCATTTCATAAACAAAGAATTAAAAACTTTATACAGTATTTCATCATAAGGTGTGGGATTTCTTTTTTAAATGATACTAGGTATCAGAATGTGTGGTGACCTCATCATAGTTTCAGCTTATTTTCCTGTTCCCAAGTGGTTGGAAATGTTCTTAATGATTCTCTAAAAAAAAAACAAATTTGAACTAAAATTTAAAAAATATATATGTTTTTATGGAATATGTTTAACTACTGTTACTCTTGTTTTCATATGTAGTAAACAACTTAGATTTCGGCATTTTTCTTCAGAATGCTATCTTTAAAAAAAAATATTTCAGTAAATCTTCTATAAGATATCATAATTGTTAATTGAGTTTATTACTAGGTTTAAAATCACTTCTTAGTTACTGGCAGTGCTACTAGGGAGAGTAGAAGATGGTGAGAAAGGCTTTGCAAAGGTCTGCCACTCATTGCTGTGTTTATATAAAATGATGGTGACAAGTTCCTACTTGATGTGAATGTTCATCTATATATAAAGCCTCATGTTGTGAAATACCTGTTCATTAAGAGAACTTTGTCCTTCTGGAGGCCTGGTAAATCATTGATACCAGATCTCTCTCCCTCAGAGAGTGAATGCATATGACTTGTTATCCTGAATTCAAGGTCATTTTGCAAAATGCTCCCTCCCTTTTTTGGAGCTGCTGTTGTCAGGTACTGAGCCTCTTTCTTCTTCACAATATACGGTCCACTCAGGAGCAGCAGAAAATCTTCTGTTGCCATTGGCTGTTCTATCTGATAAATGCTGAATATGTAGGCAAATGTAAAATACTGCAAACCAGAGAGAAAAGATGCAAATGATTCTTTTAAAAATCAGCAATTTCTTACTGTCATAAATTATTCCCAACCTAGCTCTTTGGCAACAGTATTTTTTTACATAATAGAACTCTCACTACGGTTACAAGCTGTGCCCTGGAATCCTACAATATTATCACCATAAATAAAACACAGTAACACTTATACAGGAGGTTAAATGCTCTAGAAACTTTTTTTTTGTTTTGAATCACTAAACTATGTATGTGAATTCTCCTGCTCTTGCCTTCATCTCTGTAATACGAATGTCATTCTTCTCAAAAAAAGAAAAGTCTGTCTTCACTTCTTGCTTGATGAGATGCTACCAATTTCACTAATTGGTGAAGTTGAGTCAGAGGAGCCAGTGTGTATGATTATCTTGGACATGTTTGTTTTATGGTATTTTTTGATTGTTGCGTTTGGATCTGAAGTGAGAAGTTTGACAGATGACATTCATTGATGAGTTATTCTGAATAGTAATTGTTAAAAGAAAAAGAAGTCAAAAGTAGTTGTAATAGGCTGGATGCTTGTATACTCTGGTACAAAAAGGAGTCCAAAATAATAACTATTTAAACTGGATCATGTTTGTTGTTGTTGATAACTTCCAGAACCAGACTTTTAGGTCAGTGTTTTGGATTGATTTATTATTATTATTTCTTTTAAATCTGTGTTTGTAGTGTAGTAATTGCATCTTCACTAACAGAACTGTTTTTTCTGTGCCTCCCTTATCCATACTGATAATACCTAGACTCAAATTGGTCATTCTCAACTTCTGCTGTAAACTGAATTATAAGAACTTTGTGATTCAGTTATTTAAATGCATCACTAAGAACCTTCTGTGAACAGTCACATGCTAGAAGTTTATGTAGAGACAAATACAACTATTTGGCTTCTGTATGTTCTCATGTACTTTTTGCTTTGGTTATCTCCTTGTTCATGAAGATTTGGACAAAACTGACTGCCTCAGGTATGTTGGAGGGAACTCTGAAAACCAGACCAGCTTGCTCCAATGAACTTTGTTTAAATTAAGTTATCTTATTGCTGGCTTACCTGTGAACATCACGAGAAATAGGACAAAAAAAAAAAAAAAAAAAAAAAAAAAAAACTGAAATAGTTCTGTTTTTTTAAACTAGGTAACATACTTAGTAATGTACAGTCAGTATGTTTTAGGTTTATAATTAAGCAAGAAAATTTTAAAATCTTTAGATTCACCTTATGTCTTTGTGATCAAAATATAATTTCCAGTCCACAGGAATGCCTGGGTTTTCAAAATTTAGTTTAATTTCATAGAAAGTAGGATTTCAGAACTTCCTGTCACCCAGTCTGTTAACACTGGCCATTAATGAAATAGTATTAATGTGAGAGTGATTGAATTGTAATCAAAAAAGAATACGCAGCTATAAATGTGAATGCTATCTGCAGTCTTCTTGAGCCAGTATCTTCATGAGCACCACATGCTTAATTTGAACATCACATCTGCCATAGGGTCTTACCTCATCATGTTGCACTATAGAATTCTACATTTGTAAAATGTATTCTGGCCAGAGATTTCATAGTATACTCGGAAACACAGATACCATATGGTATCTATTAGACATTTTTTGAAGGAATATGATGGTATTTTCTTGAAGACTATGATTACTTTTTTGGACTTCAAAAAAAAAAAAAAAAATCAAGCATGCTGTGGTCAAGAATGAGCCACTTAAGTATCCATGGTAGCTAGTTAAGGGTCTTGAGAAGTCACTGAGAAGACTCGGGAGTAAGCTTAACATATTCATTTAAGTGTTCTTGTTTGTTTGTTTGTTTTTAAGATGATTTACCTGAGCATGCAGTGGGAAATTCAGTTATATTTTATTCAGTGCTGACCCAGGGACAGGGACAAACAAAGGTATTGAAACAGATCAAGAATATCATTTCTCTAAGTTTACCTTTAAGAGAAGGGATGTGGCTTTTTAGTGTATTGTTCTTTCTTCCCCCTTGAAAGATATTTATTTACTTTTGTTATGATACTTGTGGTGTATTGTTTTTATATATCATTTATATTTTCAGTAATTGTTAAGCCATGTTTAATCATATTCATGCATGGTTAGATGTATTATTTACTATTTGTAGTAGCAGAGCAACAGAGAAATTCATCCCTTTTCATGGCTATGGAAGATATACCTTCCTACAGTGAAAAAAGTGTGTGCACCATTTGACCTGTCTGCAAATGTGAGAGTTACTGTGAGGCAGCAGTGCTATTTGTGGAGTAGTATTCTTTGTAGGCACTAACAGTGTGTGTGGTGATGTCCTTAGAATACCAGCAGCCTGACTTCTGATTGGTATAGCAATAACAAAAGCAGTAGGTTAATGTGACCCTGCCTCTTAATTAATGGCAAGCAAGAACTTTGACCTAACTACAACCAATATTCTGTTGTCCTCTGGTTGCTTGTAATTGCTGATGCAGTTAGACTGAGCTTGTTTTCCCAGAGCCCTGCTCTTCATTTCCCATCTTAATCACACTAAAAATGAGAACAGAGTCCATTCCTCCCATCAAATCAAACTGAGCAGAGGTATGCAAGGACAAGAAAAGAGCAGTAACTGTTTTGAAGATCTTTATGGCATGAAGTAATTGCCTCAATGTTGTAATTATATCTAACTACAGAAGTTGGAAGTAATACAATGCCATTTTTTTTGTAATGCAAAAAAAACTAATGTGTTGAAGTCATTGCACATACTTTCAAGGAAGGGTCTGTTCTTCTTTGTGTGGAAGGGACACAGTTGTGCTGGTTTCTCAGCACGTGGCTGATATAAAAACAAAACCGAGAACAAAAAAAAAATACCCATAATATGATCCTGTGATTTAAAAAAAAAAAAAAAAGTTGTATATTTGTGTGCTTTGATGCTGAAAGAAACTTGCAGTGTTTTCCTATTAGCTTAACAGATATACAGCCAGTTGCAGAGCTATTTCTAATAAAATGCATTTGAATTGACCACGACACGTGAGAACATTGTTCAACTGCTTAAAAGAGTGTTTGCATTATTTACCTCAGTAGATGGCCTTTGCTTTACTTCTTAGTATATATTTGCATCTAAAATGTAAGAAAGAAAAGTTATGGGCTAAATGACTGTTTTGAGGAAGCAATTCACAATTTTATAGGACAGCTGGTCTTTTTTTGTCATGTTCTTGCTGACAGTTCTTCAGAAACATGTACTGCTATACCAGATTTTACATTTCTTGGAGCTCTTTTTAAGATTAGTCAGTTTCAGGTAGGGTGTCTGTATGGCGTTTCACCCCATACTGACCTATCTCCTTTCTTTCCCTTTGTTACAGTATTCTCATTCTCCTAACAAATATTTAGCCTTTTTAACTTGGACTCTTGGAAGACAGCTATATCTATAGTGCTGTATGATATTGTTTCAAGTCGTGCGTATTTTATTTATATCTCTCCTGACTTGAAGATCCATGGCCATATGCTTCAGCCACATATAAGCAGGGCTGAGCATCTGTTCTCTTAAAAGATGAAGTAGTTTTGGGGAAGCTGGAAGTGATAGAACCATATTCAAATCCAAACTCTGTACATCCTGAATGTCCACACAATTACTGAATGTAACTGACAGCAGAATTAGCTCTTCTTCCTTATGTAAAACTTCCATGGTAGCTAGCAGGGTTGGAATGAATCTGATCTCAGATATGGTTCTGCAATTGCTGACAAGATGTGTTAGAGTTACAGCAGTGTACCAGATCTAAGTAAGGTGTAGCTATAATTTTGTCACGCAGACACCCATTCAATTGTCACTTGGAATGTTATTCATTTCAGGGCTATGTGACCAAACTGCAAGGTCGTTGTGTTGCTGTTTCTTATAACTGCACCCAAACTCTATCCAAATATGCACCATTAGCTATCATGTTATGAAAGTAAAGGAAAGAAAAGCTACCATATGAAGAAGCATTTTGTGTTCTTTAGTCCCATGTCTGGGATTTGCACATTTCCTTCTGTGGCCCAGCTAAAGAGGAGATGAAGTCAGTGTGTGCAGGGCTAGAGAGAAAGCTGAAATTTAGTGGGTTGCTCTGAAGTGATAAGTGGTAGAACAAACAAAAATTCTCTGAGATGTCATGATTTAGTCCCTGTGCAAGTTGTAGGGAAGGATAGTCAAGTACTCTCTCCTTAGATATTTAATCCAGTGCTGAAGATGGTTTCTATGAAACGTGTATCTACCTTAATATAAAATTACTTCAATACGGCTTTAGTTTTTAAAAACTTAAATTTTTAAATACACTATTTGACAGCATGCATGATCTGTATTTGCTTCAATTACTTGTGTAGGAATGCTGTACTCAGGTTTTTTTACTCATGCTAATAATGAATTCTGTAGAAAATCTGAGTTAATATTTGTCTTATTTACTGGACTTTGAAGGTGCTCCCTTTCATGATAAGTGTTGTCAGCTCAGCATCATTTTTTTTCGTAAGTTTTATAAATCCTTGATGACCCATTCTCCAGGGAAAGCGGGATTAGAAATCGTAGAGAGAATATATTGCATTATATTTTTTAAACAGAGTGCCTTTTGCAAGAGCAGACCTTGAGTAGCACAGGAGACAGGAGCCATGCAGTATAGTTGTTTACTGGGTGGTATATTAAAAGGAAAGGGCTCGTTGTCTGAGTCATTTATTGTCTAGAATATACTTGTTAAATAAGTTTTCAGTTTAGGCCTTCAGAATATTGGGGCAGTTCTCTTAATGCATTCTAAAATATCAATGTGGTCACCATATGTATAGCTATGTAGCTCCTAGACACTAACATTGCTCTTTCAGCAATTTGTGATGAAAGGACAGTTTCCCACTGAATAACTTTCAGTACTAGAGGTCAGCATCAGTTAAAGCACTGATTCTGATTGTACTCGCGCATGTGCCCAAACGTACAATATTCTCATTCCCTGTCAATAGCAACTTGTTTCCAAATGCAACTCAGCACAAGGGAACAAAAATGATGCAATGTGGAAAAAAGTGGACAAAAATTAAAGTATTTGTGCTGAAAAATAGGAAATGTCCCAAAGAGAGACACGTGCATGCTAGTATGGACGCAAGTCTTTTTTTGGGGGGGGGTGTTGATATGCATTGGTTACTCAGTTCAATAAAAGAGAATAAGAACTGTAAATGCAGTATGTTCTTCAACAGAAAATTTGAACAGTCTGTTCTTTTACACAATAAAATGGTAAGCTTTTTCTTTAATCCTATTTGTCCAATGTTTGGGTACAAATTATAGCCTTGTAACTCAATAGTAAGAGAATACAAAATGGAATTTTAAATCCTGCAAGATGGATTTAATACTGAAACTGTTTACAACAGAACGTGTTTCTTCCTATTCATTTTTTTCCTGAATTTCTAGGGGAGTATTCAAACTTTTTCCACTAAGAATATTGCTAGTCTCTGTACGCACTCTTCAGAATTGGATTATTTTATCCTTTCATTAACTACTGTGGACAGAAAAGTGAACTTGTAAGGCATATTCTATTTTCTGGAAGAGTTTTGACCGTTTGATATATGTAAGAACTGAAATGAGTATCTGAATTAGAAGTAAATTCTAGAACCATGGTACAAAAAGATACTGTTTTTATCACAGGTATTTCAGAACAGATTGATGTCTTAATACCTTCTGAAGATTTAAGCAGAGGACTAATTGACTCTGCTTACAGAGTTGAAGTGTATACCTACATTGCGAAGAAGATGAGACAAAGATAAGAAATGACCAAGCCATATATCAGGATGATAAGCAAAATATCAAGTAGGGATGCTTGCACAGTTCCCTGAAACAATAAGCCCATACTTCCCCTACATTTTCTGAATAAAGAATAGTTCTTGGGGGGGGCACAGGGCATCACTGATACAGACAGTTTCTTCCTGTTTCTGACAAGGTAATTTGCTTTCATCCCTACATCTTTGTAAAGATTTTAAGAGTTAGTCTGTATAGTCAGCTGAGTTTCTTAAGATTAGATTTTCTGTTATTCATGTGTTTTTTTTCCTTCTTACTATGAGGGTTTAATGTATCCTTGGTATTTCTCCAGATTTGTAATTTTTGTATGACCAAACCCCCCCCCAAAAAAAAATCCCCTTTTGTTTGCATCATGCATCTGCAAAGCAACTTCCAGAAGCAACATTCAGAAAAGTAAAATTAATGTTAACAATTGCATTTGAATGATGAATGTAAAATGTTATACCACAGCAGCAATTATGAAGCATAGAATTGGTTCTGATCAGATACTAGTCAAGACATACACTTCATAACTCTGGGCCATAAGACTGAAGAAGATTTATTAAAAATTAAAATATATAAATGTAGTACAGAGTTAATACTGCATCATAGTAATAAATGAATGGGAGAAGCTGTCTAGGACATGTTTTCCCTGTAAATGTGTAGCTATCAGGCTACCAGCAAAATCTGTATTATCTGAAATTATTCTGGTGAATTATTTATTGATGAAGTGTTATTTCCTGTCTGATTTCAAAAACCTTCAGAAATTTTGAATAGAATGTAGGGAAACAACATTGCTGAAGTCAGTGTAATCCTTATGTCTCTGGGGGTGTTAGGAGAACCTTTGCTATGCTCTGGTGTTACTAATTTTTAACATGAAAAATAGAAACTGTTTGTTGTTCTCGTTAGTGAAGAATACCCTGGTTAACTAAAAGCTGGTCCCTTGAACATGTCTTCCTTATTCCCCAAAAATATGTAGGTTGCTCCAAAAGTAACGCTCTTTAATTATTTCCATGGAAGCTACAGCAGATAAAAGGAACTACAAATTCTCAGCTATGAAACACTGTTTTTCACTGTAGTCACTACCACTAGCTGTGAATCTTTGCTAGCAATGAAGAAGAGCATTCCATGCTCATAAACATCTGCATGGCTGTGTGAAACGTGCCTTGTCTTTCACATTGCTGTCACTAGTTCTGAAATGCACCACTCACTGCCTCATTTTGCTTGCGTTCACTGTTTCGTCTTCATAAACATTCAGTAAATGTTGATGAATGTTAATGGGGGCTTTCTTTTCCACATGGAGAAACTCATTTTCACACTTTGCTTCATGCATACTTCTGTATCAGTCACCATTTTGTCAGACTGCCCTCTGCTGTCATCTGTCACATGGCAACAAAATATTGATGGAAGGCTCAACCTCTACTGCCATACCACCAACATCTACCTCTGATGCTGTGGGCAGCATAATTAAATAGAAATTGTTACTTTCAGAGCGGCCCTCATATGTCAACTTTTACCATCTCAAAAATCTTAAATTTGCAGATGTTGACTATTCCCAGCTGATGTTAATCCTCAGTGCTTCTACATGAACTCATGAAACAGCTTTCCCAAACTACATAATTATTCAGCGCTCACCACCTCTCCAATTCTTTGTCTGTGTTATGATTTCAGTAGGAACATCTTCCTACTGTTTTTACAATGACCAGAATAGCTCAGAGAATATCCTACATGCCAGCATTACAAAACTTGTACTCAAAATGCCCCTATTTCCAATATTACCTATATTTTTGTGATCTCATATTTCTAAATATAGTAATTCTTTTTTTTTTTTTAATGGAAGCTTAGTATGTGGAAAGATAAAAACAAATTACTTTCTCATTGTGAATGTATTATTTGTTTTAATATTTTTAGTCTTTGGATAGTAACTTTTGTCTTCAGAGTGGAAAATAAATGTAAATCAGTGTATGCTCTGTAGACAGGAATGTGTAACAAGACCTCTGACTGGTTTTGGACATCTATTAATGGCCTTTTTGTTGAACTCTGGAGACATACTTCATTCAGAAAAGGCCAAGTGTTAGTATGAGAACAAGACCTCATGCTGCTTGATGACAAAGTCAAAATGATCATATTCTATCTGTAATATGTGCTGTGACTAAGAGCAGGAAAAAAATATCAGTTTTTTAATTGTACCTAGCAGAAGAAAAAAGAATGCTTTTTTTGTATAGAGAAGAGAAGGCTGCTGTGCTTTTTTGAAATTACTATAATGTTTGGATTGGATGTATATATGCTATCAGGAAATAGAAATGCTTCAGTGGAAGAGCAGGTTTGTACTTTTTTTAATAATGATGATTTTAGCTGGAGTCGGTGGGTCTGCCCTAGTACACTCTAGCCAAGACCCAGGTTATAAATATATTACAGCTTTGTTGGTTTCTGTTACAGATTCATTGACCTTTATCTCAGTGAAAAGCCTTTTTAAAGTGAGGCTTTTTCTGCTTTCCAATTAGGCATATTTCGCAGTTTTCCCTTGATATACGATTGTGTGATTGCAAGTTGGTTTTTAATTCTTTTAGTTACAAAATCACTGTGAAGTTCTGCCAGCTGCGCAAATGGAAAATGAAGATTCCAGTTAAAGAAATGTTAAACTGAGATGACCATTAATATAAGACAATTAAACTCCTTAAATATGATGTTTCTCTTCCTTTAGGGAATATGGTCTTGCTATGGTGATCAATTATTTCTTCATAATGACTACTTCATTGGGTGTTGACATTTAATTAAATGCACAAAAAAGCTGTAGTAAAACATACACAACAATAATTAGGTTTGGTTCATTCTAAAAACAAGATTTAATTAGATTTGAACCTTTTTTTTTTTTTATTTAATGTATTTACTTCACATAAAAGCATATTAGCATGTTTTACCATATCACAGCTATGTTGTTTCTTTAGTAATCGGAATTCAACAGCTAAAATGATTTATGGCCTTTTTTCCCCTCTTTCCCTGTATTAAAGAAATGCCATTTTAGACTAAAACAAAATACAAGTTGCAGGAGAAAACAACAAGATTTCTGAATTTCAGTTTCAAAAATAATGTAACTTTAAACTTACCAGGAACTGCTATTCTCCATATAATCTGTTAAGTAGCTATTAATCTGCTCTTGTAAACGAATCAATTTTTTTGTATTTAAATCTTAAACTCTAAATTGCAAGCACATAAATCTACTAAGTATGTGTTGGTTATTCTTAATTGGCTTAGAATTTGCTTGATTTTTTTTTTTTTTTTACTAAGTTACTGACCTTCTACATTTTGTTGACTTCTGCTTAGGGTGGATTTGCTTACAACCTTTAGAAAATTGTCAATTTTATGTAAAAGGCTTTTATCTTTTCTACTATAGCATTGCCATACTGACTTAAAGGTTATGGACCATGTGACATGGTAGGACCATGTTAATGATCCTACTGAGGAAAAAAAAGAAAAACAGGAAAGTTACCCATTATCCTAACCTGAGCAATTTTTTGTTCTAAAGAGTTGTTTTAAAAGGACAGTGGTTTTTGTTTGGTTGGTTTTATATAATTAGATATGAGGAAGTCCCTACTTAAATAGACACGAGGTAAAAATACTAGAAACAAATTGAGTCTTATTTTCATATTGTGCCAGCATTACCTGAAGTCCTACAAGCTGCCTGCATAGGGGATACAACATTGCATTTCTTTGTGAGACACCCATGCTCCTTACAGACCCACCGAGATATTTGATAAAAGCTACTATCCACATGGCACTGGCCTGCCTTTACAAAAGCTCAGTACTTTTTGTCTTAAAGTGACAAAAGAGTTGTTATGAAACATGTCTGAGCACCTATCCTACAAAGACAGGCTGAGGCAGCTGGCCTTGTTCAGCCTGGAGCAGAAAACATTCCGGGGAGACCTCATTGTTGCCTTCCAGTAGTTAAAGGGGGGGGGGACTGACTTAGCTGCTGGGGGCAGCCCTGCGCGCAGCATGGGTTGTGGCTGCATGGGCTTTAGGAACCCTTCCAACCTAAGCCGTTCTGTGATTCTATGTGATTTATGAGTCATCCAGAAAGATTTTGCCATAGAACCTTCTGCAGCCAGAGTAATCGACAAAGAAGTGTAGCTTACTGTGTTCTTCCTAAGTAGATAGTGCACTTCAATTACTTTTTTTATTATGTGACTATGACTGATCCCATATTTTTTTTACTAGTTTATAAAACATTGCATCATTACCTAGTAAAACTGGCTTAAATAAGGCATCCAAATGATAGACAACAGTGTGTACATGATCTTTTAATAAAATCAGGAAAGTAACTTTTTCTTGTAATATGTAAGTTTTTTACGCTAGTATTTTATGTAAGAAGTATATCTTGCAGGTCTAAACAAATACATTTTTATACTTCCACATGCTGAATATAAATTTATTTTCTTTAATGTTCTGAGCACCTGAGCCAGTCTGCTCTACAGTCCCACTGGGAGAGCAGCACAGCTTGAGAGAGGCAATGGGAGGACAAAAGCAACCTGTTTGTTTTCTTACTGATGTGATTTAGCAGCATTGTTGGGTTTTTTTTATGCTTTTTGAGAGAGTAAGCTATAAATTTCTCTAATCTTCTCTTTCTTACTCCTAGTCATTTTTAACATGAATGTATCCAGAAGCCATTGGAAAAAAAATTGTCTAAAATTGTTCTTGGAGCTATTATTTTGAAAATAAAGGAATGAACTCTGCAGTAATTATAAACAGTTTATCATAGTGGGGGGTCTCTTATAATCTTCAAAGCATACACGTTATGCCTCTTCATTTAAATTCCATTCTTTTAATGATGTCGCAGGAATTGGAAGTTGTAAGTAAGTGAAATCATTTCTCAGAAGAAGAATAAAAAAATATAAAATTGGTATTCACAAAATCAACAAAACTTAGGGAGGAGGAGATGTGCCACAGGGACAGACTTTTGCCTCTCAATATCAATAGTTGCATCAGAAACAGTAAAAAAGGCAAGGGATGTGTTTTATTGTTACGTGGTAAAATAATGGCTTAGTGACTTGAATACTCTTTGGAAGTGATTTCTCAATTTAATGCACTCCTCATATTGCTTTGTTCCTTTAAAATGCCATTGGCTTTACTTGAAGTATTAATCACTCTATGGGAATTCTCTGATCAATGAAATCTGGAAGATAATTTGCAATGAAATAGGATTTTTTGTTTATTTCTTATTCTGAGCAATGTTTCACTGTACAGCTCTCTCGATTAAAATACTTGTCAGTGAGGTTTTTTGAGATTCTTTTCATTTTATATCAAAATATATTAAGATTTATTTTTCAGTTTTTGTCGTTCATGTTTCTCTAAAAAGTAATGCAGAAACACTGTTTTAGAGCAAGATGTTAAGACATTTTTTTAGCTAGCTGCTTGTATATGCAATCTAGAAAGTGAAACATTTGTCTGCTTTATTCAGTTTATTAAGCTAAGTAAAGTTTAAGTTATTACTATGCTTTTTAGAGCTGAAATGAACAGATATCAATGGGAATCTCATCTGTCTCGCCTGAAAGCATGTGACAAAGACATAAATTTAAGTTCTGAATTCAAGACAAGTACTGTATTATCTTCAGTTAACGTGAGCATAAATTACTCACGTTCTAACTCATCAACAGTCAGCTAGCATCCACTGCTTGTCGGAAATGAAATCCGACAATACTTGCTTCAGATTGCATCATTTTACAGGAGGTCAAGTTAGACATTATGCAGAAAAAAATGCAGCTATTGGCCAAAAATGTTGTGACTTGATTTCTGATGACCGTGTGGTTATACAACTCTTTTAATGTTTTTGAGAGTAACAAAACAGCTGTTAAGAAAACTGCAGGATGAAACGTGACAATATTACAGGTAGTCATTATCCTTCATTGCTGGGATTGTTTAATCAGAATTTACATCTTCAGTATGATATAGTTAAGTGTGTACTGAAGAATAGGACAGCAGTGTTTGTGAACAGTTTAGGAAAAATGCAATTATTCTTGCTACTTTTTGATGTCATGATTGTTCGATAATCTGATACCCTATATCTTTACCTGTATCTTTTTTAATAAAATGGTTGTGAGGTGATGTGGAAAGCTATATACCATTGAGATAAGGAATCACAGAAAAAAGCTGCATTTACGTGTGGTAACAGTACATCAGCTAGAACCAAATGTAGCTTTGATATAATTGCTGGTTGCATTTATTCTGCTGAAATAAGCTCTCTTCGAGCTCTGCCATTTAGGTGGCGTTGACCAGCTAAATGCATAATTACTATAATCAATCAGGATGTTAAAAAATTAAAAAATGTCCTCTCCTTGTATATATTTGGAGTGTGCTTTTTCACATTGTGTAATTACTGTTAGTGGGTCCAAGCAGCTGCCTCAGATGGCACAAAAACATTCTCTTATAAAATTCAAAAACAGATAAAACAAGTGCCCTCATTTTAAATAGATGCAGACCACTTCACAAATTCTATATGCTGATTAATAATGTTTTTCTTTAAGTAAATTCTGAAGAATTTAAAGTATTTGTTAAGAGTCAGGATGAGCTAGAAATACCAGTAAAGCTCTGGGGAGAGGCCTCTGCTGGATAACGAGATCTGGTAAGACACATGGAGCAGTGATGGGCACTTGTGAAGAGCCACAGGAGCTGGGAAAAATGGGGGAAAAAAGAGGAAGGGAAGGAAGTAGAAATGGAGAGGAAGTAGAGAGGAAAGGAAGGATGGAGGGAATTTGAGGTTTTTTCTTGATACTTTTCAAGGTAGATAACCTTGCTGGTCTCTTTCTGGGAGCTTGAAAAACAGCTAGAACATTATCTTATAGGACAGATGGCATAGTGTAACTGCTCAAAATCTGTTCTTATTTCTCTGATTCACCCTTTGCCCAGTATGTGTAATTCTGAGAAGTTACAGACTGCAGCTTGCTTTACATATTATTCCCTACTTATTGTGCCATGCTCCTGCATTTTTCCAAATGTTTTCTGAAGGAATTACAGCCAACTCAAGTTTAAATTTCAAATTAATTTGATAACCACTGAACAGTCACTTATACCTCTGGCCATGAATGGCCTATTGGTAATCGGTTTAAACTCAGATGTTTTTGTATGTTAAATTTCAAAGGATGAACTGACAAATTCAGCTATGCAAACTGGATTTGCACGGGGCGGCACAGGCTGCCCTGGCCTCCTGGCCTCCCCCTGAGCAGTGGCTTCTTAGGGCTCTGTGACCTCAGAGCTCATTGTGTGATCAGATTCCTGGGTACACAGGAAGGGCATTAAATAAGCACAGGTTTGATTTACACCTATCATAGGTACGCTTTGTCCGTGTCTGCAGGCACACACGTTTAAATACACACACATGCTTAAACATCATAGGAAAGAGGGACGGCACAAAGGAGAGGAACCAACTGAGGGATTAATGAATTCGAGCTTTATTGGGAGACAGAACTTGGAGACTGTCCCACAGGAACAGCAAGGGCCGGTGGTGCGGAGCTCTCCTTACTGATTGAGGGCTGCAGGGCTGACACCAGGAGTTGCCACGCTCCGGCCGTGTCCCCATCCTGGCCTAGAAGACAAAACAGCCCTCCACCACCACCTGTGCCCAAAGGTTGCTCACATGTGGTGTCTCCGGACACAGGTGTGTGACTGGGATGCAAGACCCCTCCCCCCTGTCTCTTCTAATATCAGCCCTAGCTCCTGCCTGTCCCTTCTAATATCAGCCCGTGCCCCTCCCCGATCCCTTCTCACTTCAGCTCCTGCTCCGCTGCTGCCCGCTCTGCTCTGGGCTGCTGGCTCGCTGGCAGGGCCCTTTATATACCCACTGGGGTGGGTTCCAATGTTCTAGCCTTTGTGACACTGCTGCATCGCCATGGTGAGTGAATAGCAGGCACTGATGGAAGGCCTGCCCCTCACCTGCCTGCATTGGAATAAGGCCTTTGCTTTCTGCAGTTTTAATGCAGAAGTAAAATAACCCAAGCATAACTTATTTGTCACCAATCATAAAACACGCTGTAGCTTCAACTCCAAAATGTTTAATATATGGTCCCATACACACACAGTGTCTCGACAATTATTTCTTTAAAACCTGGTACAAAACCACCTTGAAGAAGCATTGTTTTGCTAAAAAGTTTAGAAGGAAAAAAGATTTTGAGTGGACCCCACAATTATTCTGGAAGCAAATCCTCTCCTAGTTATTCATCAGCAA
Organism: Lagopus leucura; assembly: GCF_019238085.1. Lineage (NCBI taxonomy): Eukaryota > Metazoa > Chordata > Aves > Galliformes > Phasianidae > Lagopus > Lagopus leucura. The sequence goes on from NW_024962252.1 coordinate 92,216,048, forward strand.
AGTCATCTTCCTCAGTTCTTTTCCTTGCTGCAATTTTAGGTCTTTCTGCTGGTGGGCCAATTGGGTCTGTGTAGGAAGCGTCTGGGATTCAAACAAGTACATTTCAAACAGTTACCTGCAAGTACTTTTAGTTTGGCTTTAAACACCTCTAATCAAACAGGAGACTGCTTTCTAACATGACACATCTGTCAAGGTATCTTCTTTGAAATGCAATTCTGTGAATTTGAGATAGATAAGGATTTTGATGGTTATAAGGAATTTTAAGTGCAACTTAGGCCTAAATTCTCTAATACACTTTCTTTGAATGCTCTCCAAAGAAGGAACATCCAGCTAAGGGTGCTTTCCTATACTGAAAGGCACTAGCAGTAATGACTGTTTGAACTGGAGGTATGCTTGAATTCTTTCAATAAAAAATCCAGATTGTTTGTTTTGTTTAACAAACACTACGCTTGTCCTTCTCTGTCTGCATTTCCTGTCTCACTATCTCGGATTTCATTTAAAGTCAAAATCATTTTAGCTATTAAATCCACTGAAGAAACTTGTATTTAAAGAGTTTGTGACTCTAAAGAAGGTGACAGTAGAATCAATTTAATGCTTTAGGCATTTGTTAAAGGCATTCAGTTTGCAAATTTTTTTTTTAATTACCAAAACCTTTCTTTGGAGTATGCATGATATTTTGTCCAGGAACCAGCTTAAAAGAGACCAGTCTTTGTTCAACATTAAGTAAAGAATAATTGGATCACAGCATTCTCTAGAATCATGCTTGTGAACTCTGAATTTATAATTAGAAATTTGGGGTGAACTTCCCTTTTGTGTCTCTGTAAAGCCAAGGATGTGAACATCGACCTCCTTGTGTAGAATATGGAGTAAATCTTGCATGTATCAGAGCTGACTGCTTTCCAGTCCCGGGGGAAATCCAGTGGCTACTTTTCACCAAAGCACCAACTGGGTACATTTCAGTAATTTCTAAAATAAAGCATAATAACATTTCACTTAAAAATCCGTTTAACATTTTAGCCTTTCATTATTTATCTGGGATGACATATACTTGTAACTGTATATGTACTTGTACTGTATGCTATTTTAAAAGTCTTGTAACTATTTTAAAAGTCTATTTGTAGCTGAGATCTGATACCCATTTTTAGCCAATTCTTATCTCCACTCTTTTCATAAACCAATCAAGGAGCTAGACCATGGTGAGGTATTTAAAACATATACACAAATGTCTATGAATGATATTTTAGCATGGGTCTCTAAATGCACAGAGCTTGGATATATGACATGAAGCATAACAAACATTGCCCTGAAACCTTTTTGATGTCGTATCTTACCATATGGAAATTCTAGAATTTTACATGTTTTGAGATGGCAGGCAATTCTTCATTAGTACGCCTACACAGGAATGGTGTAAACATCCTGACTTGTTAACAGAGCTATATTAATACCGAATAGGAGTCTTGAGATAATTACAGTTTTCTGTCTGGAACAGAGATGTGCATGAAATAGATCTTTACTTAGATAGCCAGAGGGGGGGAAAAACAAACAAACAAACAAAAAAAAAATAAACCAACAAAAAAATAAAGACAACAGTTTTCTCCTTTGAATGTCCATTTAATCTTAATAAATCACTATCCAATGAATTTGAGATGGTCTGCTATACTTTAACTACATACAGCATTTAAAATGTACAATTGGTCTCTTGCCAATGTAGGAATGTGTTCTTTCCTGGTTACAAGACTGAGGATTTGAAAGGAAAATGTGAAGGCTTAAATTAGCAATTGGAAGAGTTATATAGAAAACTCGTATGTTTATATATTTATCTATCTATATGTCTCTCTATATGGTTAGTTAGGAGGTAAAAATGAAGTAAAACCACTAAAATTTTAATACAGAGATGGAAGCAAGAGGTAAGCAAACTTGCTGTAAAATCATCAGAATTCATGGTGTCAAGATATTCTTGACTCTTTTCCCTTTTAGTTATGGAATTATTTTATTGTTATACTTCTCAGTTTAAAGCTATGAAAATTGGCTTGTGCATTAAAAATAAAAGTGACAAACACAGATTAGGATGCATAATTGTATGGATAAGTATTTGGGAACAAAAGCTCTTGCAGAAATTAGCTCAGCAGGGAATAACTTTGTTATATGTAGGGAACAAAACCTGAACAAGCATACCCAGGTCTTGCTAAGGACCCAGGACTGCAGTATGCAATAAAGCTGCTTAGTAGAGTAGTTTTACTGCTCAAAGTGGCCATTGATTTTTGGGTTTTGGCTCTAAGAAAAGCTGCGCAAGGTGGGTCTGCCCTTTTCCTTATCGTTCTCAGGTTGCCTTCCCAACCCTCAGTTTCTTGCTGTCCTAGAGCTTCCTGCTGTTGATAGAGCCTGTGGCTTTCAAGTTGCCTCATGGCCTCTTCTCTGTACTTTCTGCCCTGTTTCTTGGTGGTGTGTGTCGAACACACCAGGATGATGTGTAATGCTAGGCTTTTTTTGTTGGTTTATCATCTTGTCCTCCAGGTGGTTGAGGCCATTGTGATGTTGGCTTGAGTGGAATTTATTTAATGCTTTGCCTGGGGCAAGGCAGTCTGGTGAATTCACCAGGATTTCCTAAAGGCACCACACATTCTCTCTAGAGCACGTCCATCTGGCCCATTTGTATGGGGCTTCCATCTTCCTTTTTTTTTTTTTCTTTCCACTCACTGAAAAAGAAACAACTGTAAAGAAAACTCCTGGTATCTACTGCACCAACTATTTACAGACAATACCAGGAAGGTTTTTAAGATCATTAAATCCTAATGGGTGCCTAAAATTTCATTCATTTCACGAGCAGACAGGTGCCAGAGTAGGAGGAATGCTACTGAGTATCTTTGTAGCTCTGTCCCTCTTTGTTTAAATATAGGTGGTAGTCAGTGTTACGCAAACAAGCTTTCTAAATAAAACGGGCTGCTAGCATTTAGTCTTGTAATAGCTGTCTGCCTCTATTGATTTGTCTGTGCAAGTTACTGTATTTGTGTTGCTTTGCAGTATTTTTAAAGAAAAAAATTCTTTCCTTATGATGGGTAATACTGGTTTGAGAATAATTGTGGTTGCTAATATATGGTTATATATTAGCAATTTATTTCCTACACTTACTCGATCAAGCACCCACATAGAACTTTTTTGCCCAGGGAAATAATTCACTGTGTTCACCAAGATTTTCTTTAAAATAAATAAATATTTATGAATAACTGAGAGTACAGAGGCATTGTCTATATATATATATATATGTATATTCTAATACAAAAACTTTGGAACCCCAAAATTCATTTCAGGAGTAATGAAAGATTTCAAGAAGCAAACACAATGTTTGCCTGAAGCATCACTCACAGAGTGGTTAGCAGCAACAATGTCTCGTTAGTATGTCCTAATTCTCATACAGTCTGCAAACTGAATATATAATTTGTATGCATAAAGAAATATACTTCATCAGAACAATCCAAATCAGCAGCGTGTCATAGTTAAAAGTGTAATTGCAGTTTTGATTTTAGTATCACAATATTCATAGTTTTTATTACAGGAGAACTATCAGCAGACAGCTGTTTAGATTGGAGGCTCAGTGACTGTTTATTAAAGCAAAGTGATATAGGTAACCTTTTTGATATCCCTGGGGAAAATAGGAAAATATTAAATATTACTAAATTCACATATAAAATCAATAGATTTGTGTATGTTTGTATATTCTGTGGACTTTTGTTTCTAGAATAAAAAAGATTGAGTGGATGCATCTTTATACTTTATGTGTGATTGATGGGATGATGCAGATATAGGTTGTAACAAAATCAGTGCAATGGGACAAGTGACTGCAACCTTTTATTTAATAAGAACACACCTATTGAACATTGCTGCAGAGCTACAAGGTGTTCACCATCTTAAATATGGGCTTCAACTCCTTAAGCATAAGAGCATTAACTGTGGCAATATTTTGGTATTTCAAACCACAAATGACCAACTTCTGGGCACATTCTTTTTTAGTAATTGCATTGATCTACATTTCCTGATTGTTTGTGGATGCCCAGTCTGACACTTCTTTGCTACAATTTTCAGAAAAGCAAAGTCATTGCAGATGCCTTAAAAGCCATGAGAGAACTGAGCACCTCTGTACTGAGCTGTTACCAGCACTGGCATTTCAGGTTTTACAGTAGGTAGCAGTTAACATTACATTTTCAAATAATCCCAGCTGTTGTATGGAATTTTTCACAATATGTTGAAATAGGCAGACAGAAAGAATAAAAGATGAATGATTGTGATGGCCAGGTGTCTAAATGTGGTTAAGTTCAACAAAGAAATACATTAACTCAAGGAATAGAGGTGAGGAGAAGAACCAGAACTGTAAGTTATCTTTCTTGTCTTTCTGGCACCATACAGACTTGTGGAAACTTGTGATTTATTTATTGACAAGTACTTAGCTGCAGGTAACTGACAAAAAATGATGGTGTGTTCAGAGCCATTCTGTAGTGGAGAATTGCTACAACATTCAAATAAAATCCTCACTGCTAAAAGACTCATTTCAGTTTCATTTTGTATAAAGGTTACTGCCAGGTTTATTCTGGCTTTTTTTTTTTTTTTTTTTTTTTAATTCATTTAAAGGATCAGTTCTTTCACAAATGGTCCTTCCTCAGATATTATTTTTCTCCACTGAAGTTTAGAATTTAAGTCTGGTATACTGTTGATTTCAGTTTTTCACTGAGTTTCCACAGGTTTCAGAAAGCTTTCTATCAGATGCATATTCAGTAAAATTAAATAGGTTTTTAGGACACTGGGAAACAAGTATCTGTGAAGGTCTGAGTGGGTGCATTTTTTGTATTGGTTTGTTGTTAGATAGGATGGATATGACTTGTCAGCCCCAAATGAGATGTTAACTATAAAAAGTATCATCCTAACCACACTGAATTCTTAAAATGTTTGACTTTAGATTCAACCTTATAAAAATGTCCTCCAAGACTGTAAGCTAGACTGTGATTGCCAGTAGGTCGGGGAATGGCTTCCCATGATTACCTGCCCCAAAGTACAGGTTATGAACAGAAACCAGCTCGATTAGGTTTGTTACAGGGCCAAACACCAGTGGCAGGAATGCAAGGATTAGAAATTCTACAATTCATTATTATTAGCACATATCCTCCTACAAAGCCATTGTTATATCTCAGAACACATTTGTTAAGAGCCTAATTTAAAGACTTTCTGATTAGTTTTATTTGTAGTAGGTATACTCTATTACTACTCAGCAATTTTTCTGATGATTCTGAAAATAAACCCTTAAGATTTTGGAAATTTCAATGGCATCCTTCCCCAGTAGTCCAATGGAAGAATAGAAAGCATCACCTTTGAATTTGGAAAGTCCTTTGTTACAATGCTTACAGCTTTAATGTACTCTAAATTAGAGAATAAATTAGGGTTTTGGCTTAATGCTGTTTTGAAATCTTCATTGCTAACCAGCCACTTCTCAGTGGGAAGAAAATGGAGAAGTCTATAAATGTCTTATCTTTATTATAATAGGAGAAGAAATAACTGAAAGATTTTTAAAGTCTGAGAAGCTGAGCTTCAGTGAAAACTGTCATTAGTGCTTTCACACCTGGTTGCAAGCCACTGAAGTCAGTGCTGTTCTATTGACAAAGCAGCATCAGCTGTCAGTTTGGGATTTAACTCCAGCCTTTCAGAGCTGTTGTGCTGGAAGCGTGAACAAGTTAAATAAGAACCACTGACTCCGTTCCAAGTTTCCTGCACTTACAATGAAAGATTTCTAATGCTGTTGTAGCTAGTGAAGAGGAGCTTGTGTGTTTCATCTTTTGCTATGACTCCTGGATGCTTCAGCAATTTCTGCACTTATGAATTGCTCTCTGTATTTATCAGGTCCATTCACTGCTGCCAGCAAGAAAGCCAGCATGGGACTGCAAAATTCTTTACTCTGTTTGCTTTTATTTAAAAAAATAATAATAAGAGTCTGTATTAAGACTATCAACTAATTTGTAGATTCACTGGCAGACTAATGGCGCTTTTGGCATTGTTGGTAGGAAGTAGAGTGAAGCAATCAATGCTTAGCAACGTGAGAAGTTTCACATCTGACTGAGTGAGGGTAGGCTGCCAATACGTGAATTATACTATTTCTGTCAAATATAATCATCTGTGTTGTCAACTAGTGTGAGATTTCCTGCATAAGGCATACTTACTTCCTTCTCTCCAATCTGCACTCTATCTCATTACTTTATCCCTTTATTCTGAGCAACGTTCTGTCCATCAGTTCCATATTCTTTTTTAAAAGATCAGTCTAAACCCACTTTGAGATCAGTGTTTCTCTCTCTAGTTGCTCACGGAGTTTCTCTAAATGTTTTGACTGAGGGGAAAATTTGTATTTTTAGCAACTGACTGCTGATCAGTGGTGGTATCGCTGTCTGGTAGATGCAGGACTCTCAGTCTGAAAGGTGCTTTTCTGTGCATGGTCTCTGTGGCACAAGGAAAAGAGACCACCTTTGTGTCCAAAGACTAATTAATTTTACATTATCTGGATTGCTTTTCTAACAGTAACATAATTTGTCTTAGAAACAGTAGTTTGGATTCCAGATTCACATTTGTTGAGAACATGAAATGCTTGACAGGAACTAAAGGTTTGCCCCAGTGTTTTCTTTTATTTTTTTCTCAGTAATGCTGTTAGAAATTCCAGTTCATACCTGGCTTTTCTTATACACTCCTAGATACAAGAAAGAAAATGTACATAATGAATTATTATTTTTTAATTCTACCCAGAATGAAGAAGGTGGATAAAACAGTAAAGCCACACTACAGGCTCTATAACAAGAATCACCCAAAATTGCATGATCCTTCCCACAAATTGGTTTTCATATAAAATGTGTGCCATTAGTGACCACTACATTAAATGGAGTCTCACAGTAGGTGGTAGATGAATACAAAATCTTCACTACACAAGTAGCTTGAAGGAAATATCTTAAGTAAGACATAGGAATATTGAGCATGAGGGGAAAACTCTTTCCAAAAGATGGGAGCAATTCTTTGCTGGCACTATTAAAATTACTTTTGAAACATGCTGAATTCAAATTTCCTATTTCTAGCTGTACTGTAAACGCTGCAGTCTGAGCCCAATTGACACTCAGGGGATATAATGAAGTTAGGTCACCAGGAGAGATATAAAGTAACTCTAAATCATGAAAGAAAGGACTCTGGGACTAAAGGCTTTGGAAATAGAATGTGGTTCTCTATGCAGCTCAATAATTAGGCTACCATTGATTATGATGATGAGTCTCTGGCTTCTAAAATTTCCTGCATGCATTTTCAGTTTAAATGAGAGATCAGACCTTTGGCTGAGGTTTTGAAAGAAGCAGTGAATGAATGAGAGGTCTTTGGAGTCCATGTCCTATTTACAAACATTCTGTTGATTTAAAGTCTACAGTTTGTCATAGTACTTAGTGATTTAGTTTCCCCTGGTATTAATTTTGGTTACTTTCAGTGTGCATTTCTTCTCACTGGCTGACACTAGAAAACTATAATTGAAATCGCATTTTTCATCAACTCATGGGATTCTGTGCCTAATATTTTTTCCTGAGAATAGTAACAAGGGCATGAATACAAAGCAATCAAAATAGTGTATTTAAAGATATCGTTATTTGATGTAAAAAAAAAAAAAAAAGAATGAGAAGAATATTAAGATACAGTATGGAGCTCATCAGTCTTACATATATGGCTGGCTATTAAGAACAGGGGATACTTTATGAAAACTATTTGGAAGTGGGAAAAGAAATAAGACTGTACAAACACCATAAATATAATCTCAGTTGTAAACATCTTGAATTTTGATTGTGTTTCTTTCATGTTCTAGGAGATTAATTCTATAGGCTTTAAAGAAAGGTGAATGGGAAGGGGCAAAAATTAATCTGCAACTGGCAGAGATTTGGACAAGAATAAAATATTTTTGCTTTGATTTTTAAAATTAAATTGGGGGGAGGGGAATCTGTGTTTTGCATGTTTTTAGATGATAGAAGTGTAGGAAAGGATTGCTGTTGGAATGGAATGGGAGATGAAATTCAGAGAAAAAATCCTTCTTAAATCTGAAGGGAATAGTTTTGGGGAACACACCTATGTTTACCCTCATATAATGGTTTTTGATGAGACATGAGACAATGTTGAAATATCAGATATCTAAAACAAATTTGAGTTCCTGGGTTATCCAGGCTGAAATTCCTTATGTTGGTTCACCTGTTTCTTTTCTGACATGGTTTTAAGTGCTTACAACAGGCATAAAAATGATATCAACTGTTTGCCATCACACATCTTGTTCCTGTTAAATTCGTTTTTTTTCCTCCTAATTATTATGGAGCGTTCTTAGGTTTATTTAGAAATACATTATTTTTTACCTAAGGTATGCTTCTGATATAAATGTATTTGTTGAGGTGAGTGATTCTAAGTCCTGCTCTCTCTCTCTCTCTCTGTGATTAGCCATATTCAGAATAAGTAGGAAGAAAGCATTATTTCTTTATTTCTTGTAGAAAATTAATAGGAGTTGTGAGCAGTTGTTTGAAAGTAAATTTGCAATGGAGCTTGCTTTTCAAAACTGCTCATATTCATGAACCATCTGCCAGTTCCTTCTTAACTTACCAGAGCTTCTAGGACAAACTTTGTCTTTTATGGAAACACAAGGAAAAACAATTATGAGAAGTTTTGATCTGGCAACAAAATTGAAACAAAAACCTCCATGGTGAATGATTTTCTCAACAGTATCAACAATTTTATGAAATTAGTGCCCTGTTTTGACAATTTAATTATTTGTCTATTAGAGATAGAAGCTTATTTTCATGTTTTCAGTAAAAGGAAATCTTAGCTCTGAGTGAGCGTATGGATTTTTGCCTGTCTTTCTTACTTTGTATTATTTTTGTTTTCCCTACCTATTATTTTTCTAATTTGAGCTTCAGTTGAACCCTGAATGTGATTCTTCCATAGTAAAAAAAGGAAAAGGAAGTGGCCTAGAAGCAGACAGCAGATTTTGAAAGTTACTTCTGAAGTAGTCTGCAGTAGAAGTGAACCCATTCATCACCTCTAGGACAAGATGAATGCAACAGTGCTGTGTGTGGAAAAGATGTATCCCTAAGTACTGTACATGAAGTTTGTTTGTTTGTTTTTTTTACAAAATTTCGTGTACATTAATGTGCTTCCTACTTCAGGTAAAAGACAACAACTTTATATTCTTTGATCTATTCTGCCTATCCTCAACTTACATGCACCTTCAATCACTTCTAATCAGTGCGATTCCTTATGAGCTGTTGTTTTCAATCGTGTAGAATACATCCCGTGAGAACAGTTCTATCAGTGCATTATCACTCCTGGGTTATCTCTCCATTCACTATTAATTCATGAGATTGATTTACCCCCTTTCTTGTACAGAAATATTAACATATAATTAAGATACAAATCCAAATGTGAGAATATAATAACAGGAAAGCCATCTGAGAGAAACAGAATCACAGTGGTGACATGTTCTAGAAGAGGAATGCAGCTGAAGATTAATTGTTAAGCACTCATGCCAACAGCAGATAACTCATGTTGCATTCACAGAGGGAATCTACAGACTCCTTGCCATAAATAAAGGATATGGCTTTCTGCAGAGCAATTCCTAAATCTGCTTACTTTTAACATGATTTCTCATGTTGAAGATAATTTGCTGAATCCTTTGTGAAATCTGTGTAGCTCCACTGCAGTTGAGCCAATTTGCACTCTCCTGGGATATGGCTCTTCTATGTCAGTTGCAGTGTCAATCAACAGCTGTGAATTCAAACATGAGCAAACTTTTATTAAGGTCAAGCTACTGGAGCAGCAAAAAAGCTAATGGCATTCTGAATTTGTACTTGGCATTTACTGCTCAAGTCTTATGAGATGCATAAGCACACAAGGCAAGATCTTGTAGATTTGGAATTGTGTGTGTGTGCATACATGTGGTTCTCAGAAGAACTAAATTTCCTGAGGCACTGACCACTTTTACTGAAAGAGAGGCAAATATATATATATTTTTTAAATACATTTTTACACTGTTGAAAAGCAGGTGAAGAGTTGTAAGTGGGAATATTGCTACAGATGATTTGTGAAGAGAGGGAGAAAATTCAATTTCACTTGCAAGGTTAAAAAGGAAACAGCTTTAAGTCATGTGTCTGCAAATGACTTGTTCTTTGTTAAAGATTTTATTGCACTGCAAAGTTGCTTGTGCCGAGAATACAGAGGAATGAAGAGCACAATTCCAGGAACACCTTCAGAAAGTGTTATCAATAAATGAAAATTCAGATATAATTAGATACTAAAATATTAATATCATTGTGACAATGGGACTGTTAAAATGTAAAGTAAGTATGAAAGCAGATAATGAAGACGGTATTAAGTTTAGCTTTAATAGCTAACTGTAATATAAGATACAATTAATTCCGATGGACAAAAGATAAAATCCATATGTTGGATATTGATTCCAGGTTACTAAAAATTATCACAGAAAATATGCATTTCAACTAAGCTTGAATTTGAAACATCTTAAAGCTTTTAAGGGTTTCAGAAATTGAGGAACACAATCAATCCCCCTCTCTCCTCTATTCTTATTCTCCATTCTCAGTGAAAAGGTAAACTTGACCCACATTGAAAAGCAATGCACTATACTTGCATCAAAACTTAGCTACTGTCATTTGCAATTAGTGGGCACAAAATATCACCAGACATTTTATGATTATAAAGTGAGCTGCTTACAACATTGCAGTCATTAAAAAAAAAAAAGTGACATATTTACCTAGGCTGTGAAGAGAGCAAGTAGTTGTGATCTTGGGCATGAATTTCAGACATTATTTATTTTTTTATTTATTATTCTTTATTTATATTAAAACCTTATTTATTACTGCAATGTTCACTACTCTGAAAATTAGACTTGTTTTTATAACTTATTATGGCAGGCTGTACAGGTCTAGAAAGCTACTGTTCTCAATAGCACAACAATAATCCAAACACTATCATTCTAAATTGTGCCCTGGCTTTTCACTGGTAATGTACTGTAACAGTCTCTGTAACTCTCACTCCTCTTTTTATAGGTGGGGTATGTGAAGCATGTGTTGTATGTCATAAATAGAGAAAAATAGTTAAGGTTCTTGTTTCCTTCCCATCATCCATTTTATATCTGACCACAAGTAGCCAATGTAAAGTTAGACACAATGCCAGTTTGGACTGGAGGTTGTATTTCATTTTGATGGATTGTGTAATTATATGAAAAATAATTAGGATTGGCTTGAAAACATGTCAATTCTGCTGGCCCTTTTTAATTCATCCTTTTTATAATCATCCTGTCTAAGGTAATAGAAAGTAAATAATGCTGAAAAGGTAATGAGAGGTAATGGACCTTAAACAGATTGACTGTTGATTGGGTACCACCAATTTGCAGCATTTTTGTTTTCTTCAGGGCCCTTGAGCTGTACAGCTACCTAGCAACCATGAAATCTGCTATGAGATATTCTCATACAGAAAAAGCTGCGCTTGCCAGCACTGTACTGTGATAATCGAGCTGGCAATATAGTTGAAACCGCCGTGCAACAAATACCCTTACATTCCAAAGGACATTATGCTTTGTACTGTGCATCATAGCTAAGATTATAAACCCTTGCCACTCGAGAAAATATTTTCATGTTTCCATGAAGTATGCAGAAGTTACAGTGAGGAGGTGTTATCTCATCCTTTCCCTGTCAGAACACTGTAGGTATTAATATTCTGGTTTGCTAAAATGCAATACTATATACACCTAGAATAGAAAAAAATTAAATCTCGGCCCCAGCTTTTTCAAAATATTTCTGTTATACTTCTTTGATACATATTTAGTTTAGAGGCATTTCTTCCACCAAGACTTTTTTCTTGGGTCTAAAAGAAGGTGTTATCTATGTACATTGTTGGGTAGAATCAGTGGAGAGGAAATTATTTCGATGATGGTAATTTTAATTATTTCCTTGATAATTTGTTCCCAGGCTCTAGCTTAAGCATTACATCTCATTCTAGTCACACTGGGAAACAGCATCAAAAGTGCAGCATCTCAGCCATCTGGTGAACTGTCTGTTGAAAATGTGACTAACAACCTAACCTACATTGTTAATCTCCTTTCTTTTGAACATAGATACTGAAAGCATTTTTTTAGCCTTGATTTGAAAGTTTTCATCACAATGAACATTCATGAATAAATCCATCACATCTGATTTGAATATTAAAACAGTTATAAACAAAGCTCATACAGTTTTTATTTGTTGTCATAACCTAAACCAATTTTGCTTTATCAGGTTTGGTGAAATAACGTCTTAATGATCTGTTGTAAAGAGTGTATTAACATTGTACATTACTCAGATTTTTGTCAGTACACTTCTGTTTCCTTAAAATAGTGCTTTCTGAATTTTGGTCTTTAAACATTTTCAAGGGTTGTACTGTCGTCAATTTGTTATGCCCAATTAACAATTGTTAGTGTATGAATATTTTATTTTAAATTACTGTTTAAGCACACTGTGAGGCAGTAGTACTGAGATTAGGAGGACAGGAATGTGAACTGGAGCAAAGAGCACGGTTGCCTCCTCCAGCTGCTCTGGCCCTGTGCTGCTTCTGTCTGGCTGCAGGACACTGTGGACCTGCGCTCATCTTACTCACAGTGGTCTCCCCAGTAGCTGTTTTGAGAACACACATTGCTTCTGACCCAAGGCTGGGCATAGGGAACCCTCTTGCTCCAGCAGTTGATGCTAGCACTGCTGCACTTGCTCCTGTAGCCGGACCCACAAGTTAGAGCCCTGGGAAGGTTTGCACATTCTGGTTGCCTCCATCTCTTTTGTCTCATGAGATCTGTCTCATCCTCCTGATTTAAAAATCCTCAATGCGATAATCCTGCTGGAATAACGTTCCTATATTATATTGTTCCCTTCATTAATGAGTACAGCTGCTTTTGATTGTCTTTCATTTTTACCAATTTTTTTCTGTTTGTTAGTTTTTGTGCCCCGTTTTCTTTTTTTCCCTGTGAACCCCTTAGCAATATAATTTCCCCAAGGAATAAATCATCCCAAAATTCTGCACATCCTTGCAGAGAAAAGTAATAATATTTAGAGCTTGGTCATAACTATAACAATTAATTCAGGAAATTTTATCACATTGAAAATGGCGTAACTAATCTGACAGCATTTGTGACTTTTTTTTTTAACCATCTGCATCTTTTTCCTTAACAAATGTGACTGCAACCCCCCCACAAATGTGCACGCATGTTTTGATTTCTCCTCTGGTTCACAGGGCTGGGGTGCAGTCAGGGGGAAGATAACCTTCGCAAGATTTATCTGACAAATTCTGAACATGAACAGCTCAATGAATGGCTCATCAAATCAGCTAAACATTGAACTGTAAACATAAATGTAATATTAGACCATTCTGAATACCCAATTCGCTCCAGTTAAAATATATGTGGAAAGCAAAATGTTCACCTTATAGTAGATTTTATCTGTGATTGCTGCCTTATTATGAAGATAATGCTCTCACTGCTGCATCTTTATTTAATGTATTTTCTTCAGATTACAGCGTTGCTGAAATTAATAGTGTTGTTACAATGGCTTTGTAATACATTTTGATCAAATAATGTGGGACTTGAAACAGTGCTGTGTGAAATTGATAATGCACGTGCTAAAACCCTTGAAAACTAATTGTGAATAGGGAATTGGTTTAACTAGGTGTACTTTAAAGGAACTTAAGCAGGGTTTGTAACATAAGCAATAATAACAGTTTGCTATGGCATCCCTACACAAAGCGCTGTCCTGGCAGTAGCAGAGTTCCTTCATTACACAGGCAGAGCATGCAACTCCTTGACCTTGGAGATACTACCCTCAGAACAGTTTGTCAAGCTCTGAGCCATCATCATGAGGAAGATAAATGGGAGGCACGGCATTAAGGAACGGCAGGTTAATCTGGAGGGGGGAAATTTGCCTCAAAGTGTGCTCCCTTGCTGAGTGCTGGTGAGGGGTGACTGTGGACGAACAAAGGAAGGAGTGTGATGCTGTCGTCTGAAATCCGAGAAGAAAACTCTAACTCCAGAATGGTGTTAGCAGCATTCCTTTATTCCTCGTAATATATACCAGGTGACTCGACAAGCAAGTGCATCCTCTCAGAGTTCAGGTTTCACATTTGGACAGTTAAGGCATATGCAGAAAGACACTGGCATGCATATTCATTCCTTTTCAGGGGCTCATAAAAATACGTTAATGCCCCTTTGTGCGTGCTCAGTTGTATCTAGGGTGGTTGAGTGCCCACCTATTTTTCACCTATTTTTCATTAGCTTAATCACTGAGGTCTTTGACTCATTTTCACCCACTTTGGGAAATTTTAATTGCTTAATAGGCCATAGTGAGCAACTTTTTAAAACAATGTATGTGGAATTCGAGGACGGTGTTCTCGCACCTGGTGGGTGCAAAAGATAAAGGTATTTTGCATGATTCCTATGCAAAGCATTGAGGAAAACAACCACTAATGCTGAAATGGAAAGTTTTAGAGCTATCATTTATGGTTTCGTTTTGTTAAACTAAAAGATTGGTTCTTAAAGCTAATGTGCTAATTCCTATTGCTAAGCAAAGCAACCTCCATCAGCGCCATAGGTGGAGACAGGCTGTGGTAGCTGCACACCTCCAACGAGCAGTTGTTAAGGCCTGGTTCTGCTGGAAGTCTTTAGGCCAATATCACTTAGCTCCCTGGGGGCACCTCCGGGTTTTTGCTAAGGCTGACAGGAACAGGCTTTGCAGGAGGCACGTGCCAGTGCGGTGCTGAAGCAAAAATGGGAAGCCCGCGCGCCCTTTTCTTTGGTGGAGGATGGAGGAACTGGGAAGAAGCAGAGTTTTTCTTGTGAAGTGCTGAATGCCTGACCAGTTTGCTTTGATGCTTAGCAGTCCCTGTTTGCTTGCGAAAACGGCCCGGGCTGTTGTAGAAACAGCAAGGAAACGTGCCTTTGCTTGCTCCCTGACCATTGGTAGTGCTTGCTTCTGTTATGAAAATGAGCCTTAACTGATGCAACAAACAGCCTCAGACAATCCTGTTCCTTTTCAAGCATTCATTAGCAAGGATTAAGTTTACAATGGTTGCTATCCTGGGCTTCGACCCGCGTGCCGGGCGGGCTTTTCTTCAGGCACCACGTGCGCAGCCCGCGAGCTTCCACGGGGCGCTGCCTTCAGAAGTGGGCTGCATCCCAGACCTCCAGGCTGGCTGTGCGAGCTGAGCTGAGCTGCTCGGCTTGTCGGCTATGCCCTGTTGCACGCTTCGCGCAGTAGGGATCGACCCCGAGACTTTAGGCTTCAGGTTAGTAATTTCATGTCGAAACAATATTTAGGCGGGATAAATACACGCAGCTGCTATTTTTTCGCGTTTGCCACTTTCAGCGTGAAGGCTTTTCAGCCCGCAGACGTTGTAACGGCTTTAGTGGGGTAGCGGCGCGTGCCCCTGTGCCTTTGCGTTACCTGTGAGTGCAAATGCAAACCTCAGAAACGGTCGTAAGAATGAATATCTCATACTATAAGCGTAGTTTGGAATTAACCTTACTGGCTGTGCCGAATGTTCGTGCAATTTAATGTGATTTATTCAAGATACGTGATTTTAAAGATTGCTTTAAAGCAAAGTGTTAACTTTGGGTTTTCCACCTGCTTCTGTGGACTGTGAATTGGAGAACAAGATCTGGCATTTGCCTTGCTTTGAGATAGAATAGTTTGGCGCAATTCTTCTTTATTTAATTTACTCTTGTGTGAAAAATGAGAGATGCTTTTACAAACTGCTGCTTTTCCAAGACTTTTAGAGCTCTGTCTTAATGATATGTTTCGATAGAAATGGAAGCTTATATATATTTTTTATAAAATATAAAATGTGTGTGTATATATATATATATATATATTTTTTTTTTTGCTATTTCTTTGAAACCAAAATCGTCATGAAAGAGCAGCCTTGATTTGCTGTGTTCCCATCCCCCTTGTTTTACTGGAGAACAAACCTTGTCTCAGTATCAAGAGTTTGGTCTGTGATGAGAACTGCCCTGGGGGCCAGAAAGCTGAGCAGAGCTCATTCTTGATAAGATGCTTCCATAGGAGAAACGTGTAGTGGTATAAATTTATACAGACGTCATTGATATGATTAAAAAGTGTCAGAATGTTTCTTTTCTTGGGAACACCAAATGGCAGCATGGTTTGGCAGAGCCTTGTGTCTTGTTGACCGTAAGTATCTACATCTTTCGTGTAGTAGAGTGTTTGACTTACATTAATGCTTTTTTTAAAATAGATTTTTATTCTGAAACAGTTGACAATAGGGTTAAATTACTTCAAATTTTTTATTTGAATGTTAAAACATTTTTTTTTTACCTCTATCACTGATGATATCTTGTAGGTGAATTTCATTTAATAGCATGTCAACTACATGATTATTTGAACCATCCGTATTTTGTTTTTTGAGATGACTTGCACTTGTCAGGTGGCTTGAAATTTTAATAATGAAAAATTCTTTGAATTACATGTGATTGAAGAAAAAATAGTATTTTACTATTGCCTGCAGATATCTTAAGGTTTCAAAAATCAGTTTTTTTTTTTGTTTTTTTTTTTTTTATGGGGGTGTTGGTGGCAGATAAAAAAAAAAATAAAATTATGTAGTGTTTCATGTAGCAATATTTTGCTTTCATGATTCTCTCTGAGTGGCTCCTCTTTTTCCACAGGAGTCATTCAGAAGCACAATGTAGAACTAATCCCTCTTCCACTCCTAAAAAAATGAATTTGAATAGATGTTTGCTTCCTATTTCTGTTCACAAAGTATAGCGCACTATGTGGTACTTAAGTACAACTGAAACAAACAATAGGTAAATGATTCTGGTCTCTCTTGTCTTCCCGTGCTTCCTTATCTGCCTGTAGTAAGTTTTGTACTGGCTGTAACTGTTTCAAGAGTAGACAATACTCAGCTGGTAATAGAAAACTGTTAGTGAATAACATGCTTTTATGGTGATTGAACTTAGGAGATTTCTTATCGGGTGTCAGTTACGCAAATAGTTCTCGAGAAGAAAGTCAGTCAGTGAAACAAATCAGGTGTTTCATAAATGGCTGCAGATGTGGTTTCTCACTAATTGTTGTGAATTATCTGATACAAGAACGAATGTCTGTGGGGTTTCTTATTCTCTTCTGCCACGTACCTGCTTCTGAACGCTCCTAGAAAGGATACCACTACAGGTAAGAATGTAGTAATAATTAC
Source organism: Lagopus leucura (assembly GCF_019238085.1). Lineage (NCBI taxonomy): Eukaryota > Metazoa > Chordata > Aves > Galliformes > Phasianidae > Lagopus > Lagopus leucura. The sequence continues at coordinate 92,233,319 of NW_024962252.1, forward strand.
TAACTAGCTTGGATTGGAAGGGGCCCTGAAGCTCACCCAGCCCCAACCTCTACTGTGAGCAGGGCTGCCCCCCACTAGCTGAGGCTGCCCAAAGCCCATCCAACCTGGCCTTGGGCACCTCCAGGGATGGGGCACCACAGCTCTGGGCAGCAGTGCCAGGGCCTCACTGCCCTCTGAGTAAAAAAAATTCCTCGTGACATCTAACCTAGATGTCCCCTAGTTTAGTCTCCCCTTTATCCTCTCACTATCCACTACATAAAAAAATATTCTTCCTCCTGTTTATATGCTTTCTTTAAGTACTGAAAGGCTGCAATGAGGTCTCCCTCTTCAAGCTTAACAAGTTCAACTCTCTCAACTATTCTTCATAGAAAAGCTGCTCTAGCCCTTTGAGCATCTTTGTGACCCTCCTCTGGCTCCACTCCAACAGCTCTGCATCTTTCTTGGTGCCACAGGCCTAGATGCAGTACTTAAATGGAGCTTTACAAGGGTAGAGTAGGAGACAACCTCCCCCCTCTCCTTGGTGGCCACCCCTCTTCTGATGCAGCTCACGATAGAGTTAGCCTTGTGGGATGCAAGCATTCTTGGCTTGTGTAAATAACGATGCTTCAGAGTTCTCTAAGCATTTGTGGCCTGTGGCTTCCTCAGTAATCACTGGTATCTGCTTTTAATGACTATTGGGAGACTCTTTATTCCACGTAATTGTCTAATCCTGCTTGGAAATAAGCAGCACCCACACTCAGTTGGTGTGTGTGATCTTCTGCTTTGTTCTGTTTCTGCTTCAAGGCTCCCATGCTCTTGTGTTGGGAAACAGTTTGGCATTGCTTGCCCACCTTTCCATTTTGAATATAGGTTTTCTAGTCTTCTGTAATGTCCTGCTGTGGTCAGCTCTTTTTCAATTGAACAGTCCTAGTCTATTAAGTTCTTTCTTTTAGAAAATACATTTTGTGGTTTGGTTTGTCCTTGTTGCCCTCCTCCTTTCTCTTCTGAGATGAGGGTGACCTGCATTTAGTATTACATCTACGTGAGTAGCATGAATTTGAGCAGTAGCATTCTCTTTCTTGGTGGGTGGAAAGCATGTTATGGTAATACACCTGGACTAGAAAGAAAGAACTTCTTTGTGCTACTGTAGTATGAAACTACAGGCATTTGTGGTCTATACCATAAGAGGCATTTAAAACTAAATTGGCAGGGGTTAGCAGGTTCAAACCCTACCACCTGAAGTTCTGGGACTATTTTTGCAACTTGTCTTGCTGCCTAGAATATCAATATCAATATCTGATCAGTAGTACGTCCTAATTAATAAGCTTTGTTTTAGTGAAAATAAAGAATACTTGATGACAGTACTGTTACATATATTATATTAGCAAAGAAAAGGAACCTGAAGTGGAGGGGAAAGCCTCTGGAATTATTGACAACAACAAACATTCTTGGAAAACTGAAAGATTAGAGCATTTTTTTAACTCGAGTCAGAATAGATTGAAATGTACATTTAAAAAAAAAAAAAAGATTAAAATAAACTTTATGCAAGAGGAAATCCATGTTTCTCTTTTGAATTCTCTCTGTATTCAGTTTTGTCAGAAGTCCAAAATGAAGTGTCTCAAACTTGGTGGAGATTCTGCTGCAATTCTGGTGTTGATTATTAGACTGTGAATAATTTGTGTTAAATTTTAATAGTGTATGAATCTGAGCATTTGAATTTCTTTCTGATATTTTCTATGAAAACTTGAGTCAGTATATCCCTGAGAGAGTAAGTTTCACGGTACCTGTAACTATTTCAAAAGTAGATCTCATTCAGCTGGTAATACAGAACTGTGAGCTGATGTCTGTGTTTGCAAGTTAAAAAAAAAAAAAAAAAAAGTTGCCTGTTTCAGTGAGGAATGGGGAGCAAAGTAAGCTGGTTCTCAACAGAAATAAAGACTGGAATTATGAGGGAGAAAATACATTGCTTGCTTTAGCTTTGTGGATTTTTGTTTGTTTGGAGTTAGTGTGTGACAAAAATGCAGAATTTGTTAAAAGCAGAACCTGAGATGAGAAGAACCCCCTCTCCACAAAGCATCATGAATACTAAAGATGGTGTCACTGACTTATCAGCCTCCACTGTATTTTCAGAAATGACTACAGTACTTCTTCAGTATTTGTTTTCTGACATTGATGTGCTGTAAGCCTAGATCTGTATCTGATGTGTTTTTTAGATTTGCCAGCTTGCTTTTGTTGAGAAACCGTAGCAGTGAAGAGCAGGTAGCCAAAAAGCAAAAACTAATCCAAATTAAAAAATGTTTTCTCCTTCTAAAATGACAACATTTCTCTGAGTGGGAACCAGATTAATATGAGTGCTTTTACTCCCCTGAATTACTCTGATTTAAAGTAGTGAAGAATATTTTATCCTAAATTATAGGATAAATCTTATTTTATCTTGAATTTATATATAATGTAATGAATAGAGGTGGTTCTTCACTTCTCATCCTATACTTTAACGGGAAAATATAGTATTTTGACAGTTATAAATAAGTAGATGAGCAATAAAAAATAACTACTGGCCAATTGCAAGCACAACTGCTGTGTGTAGGTTCCTTCACTGGAAAAACCTTTCTTAGCTGAAGTTGTAATGTTGTGCAAAGGGATAATGCAACCTCTGGGATACAGGTATATTGTACTCAGCAAACAAAACACTTGAGTCAGCAGATAACATTATCTTGCCGTTGCATAAGCGTTTGACTGCTGTATGTCTATAAATATGTATTTGCAGTACACTTTCTAATGCCAATTTATGCTTGCTTAATGTATGCATAAAACATTAATCTTGAAGATTAAACAGGAGCTTTTTGTGTATCAGCAAAAAGTTATTTCCATCAAAGGTTGTTAATTAAAAAATAAAAATAAAAATCAACAACTATTGTAGCGCTACTTCAAAAACTCTTTCTAAGAGTTTGTTACCCTCCCAGTGTATATGCTTTTTCTTATAGCTGGAAGGCTGTAGCTTCAACCCTTTAGCAGTATTCAGTTTGCTGTTATTACTATCATGCTGTATTACTATTAGCGCACAGTGACCATATGGATCATCTGAAAGCTCTGGTAGTTTGTCTGCTTCTTTTCTACTTTCATTCCTAATAAAATCATGTTGTTTGATTACATTGTATTGCAGTGAGCAAACGGTCTCACTTCAGTTTCAGTTGTTCTTTAGAACAACTTTTACTGGCAATGATAAAAGCGCATTGTTGTGCCAGCTTCCCTAATACGGGTTTTTATCATATTACATGCAAGTAAGGTCCTGTTGCGTTTCAAAAACTGATTGGATTCAGACCCATCATAGTTAGGCCATGGCTCCACCTGCAAGCAGCGTGGACAAATAAATGCAGATCTGTAGAGCAGAACAGCTGGGCCTGTTACTCTGGTTTCAGACACTTTTCTAAAAATTGAGCACTGGTATTTAGTATTCTGAAGTCTAGCAATAGTTTCTCTGCACCGTGACCATTCCATACAATAACTGTGCAGTGCAGTTATGTTAAAGGTCAGCTTTTATATATAGGAATGAACTTAATTACATTTGCATGTGATAGAAGAAGAAAGTTTTCTTAACATGTTTTACTTATATTCAGTGAATTGAACTGCAGATTTGAGTCTTATTTTTCAAATGATTTTTTCACTTGCTGGCAATAGCATATTGTAATGTGAAGGAAGGAATTGCAACTTGTAGTTTTTGATACATTCTTAGAGTTAACATATTAATTGCGATTCTCCTGTTAATCAACAGCTTATAAAAAAGATAATTTATAAGTGGGCTAGCTGAGTACAATTTGTGGAGACAGTCTTTCCACTTTTGCAAGTGCATGGAATAGTAAGCCCCGTGAGTGATGCAGCCGAGGAAGTGCACTTCAGCAAATGCAGATGATAGACAGCATGGCATTTTAAAATGTCCTTTGTAAGTTATAATAGCAGTAAAGATGTTGACTGGCAACGTTTTTAGCTTCACCAGGGTGATTGATGCAATTACTTCCTCACGTTTTTATTTTATTTATGGGCTCCTAAAGGTCAAGATTTTGTAGTTTGTAGAGTATGCACTTAAGCACCCAGTGGGAGCAGCCAGACTGCGAAATTATATTCCACTCATGAGGAGTGATTTTGTTAACGGTTGACAGGCTGCACTAATTCAGTTTGTCATATGTGCCCTTGATAAGCAAACCAACTTAAAAAATAAATAATAATAAGAAAAAATCCTTAACCTGTACTACTGTATTTCCCATAGGAAGCTTTGCATGTCTGTCTAAACAGTATCCAAATTTTATAGTTGTGACCAGTGACTGGTATCGAGAGCTGAGCGGTGTCCTTCATTTCTTTAATACCTCTACGTAGATGTATATAACTACTGCCAACAGTGACCAGAGCTGTTTCTTCACTTGCTTGTAGCCATGAAATTCATGAGCTTATACAGTGTGAAATTAGGGCACATTCTTAAATGTTGTCAGGTTCACTGGTCAGTAAGTAGCTGTGAGGCTATTTCTTTCCGTATCTTTTGAGCAGACGTGAACTCTTAGCATGCTAAAAGAGAAAACAGGAAAACATAGGAGCTCTGTCAGTCTTTTTTTTTTTCCCCCCCTCTTTATTTTGGTGCTTTTATATGTAATGACATTCCATTTGTATTTGGAATGTAGTATTAGTGATGGTATTTCTATATCTAATTTGTATTTTTAAGCATTATGGTTTAACACAGTGGAGAAGAAAATGTTTCCTTGGTTTATGTGTGAAAGATTTGTTATAAAACTGTACTTGAACTTTGATTCAGAGTCTGGTATCTTGCTTGGCAGATGTCAGTCCAGGTTAGTGTTTATTGTCATAGAATCATAAAATTTCTCAGGTTGGAAAAGACCTTAAAGATCATCAAGTCCAACCGCCATCTGACCATACTGCCCTAACAACTCCGCTAAATCATGAGGACGATATCCAAACGGTTTTTAAATACATCCAGGGATGGTCACTCAACCACCTCACTGTGGAGCCTATTGCAGTGCTTTCTGTAAAGGTTTTCCTGATATCCAACCTAAACTTGCCCTGGCGCAACTTAAGGCCACTTCCCCTCGTCCTGCCTCCTGTCACCAGTGAGAAGAGACCAGCCCTGCTCTCACTGTAATCACCTTTCAGCCCTGCTCTCACTGTAAGCACCTTTCAGGTATTGGAAGAGAGCAATAAGAGACCTGTCCCTCAGCCTCCTTTTCCCCAGTCTAAACAGCCCCAATTCCTTGTCAGTCTTATCTGGGAAATAAGGGATGGGAACCCTTAATCTAAATGGGAGCAGACCTTGAACTGCAGTGATGTTAGTAAGTAGCAATTATGCAAAGTTATAATTAGGCTGGATAGTTCAAGCAGTAAACTTGGGGTGAAGAGTAAAGATGAAGATTTAATGTCTGAAGGTCTGAGTTAATAAGATCACTAATTACATAAACACAGTTAATATATTAATTGAGCTTTCAGTTTTCAATCATGTTTTCTGAATAACTTCAGACTTTTGAGACTGCTGCCTTAAAGCCTTAAAATAGTGTTTTCAGCTGGTGATGATGGAGATGATTCCTATGGTGTACATTTCAGTTTCTAGAAACTTAAAGGACAGTATTGGTACTGGACAGAGGAGCCTCTGTCACTCTACACCAAAGGTTGTATGGAGTAAACTAAAACAGATGCGAAAAACCCTATTTCAAACATAGAAAAGTCTCACTCCACGTGCTTACAGAAAGGTTGTTATCGTAGAATTTGCTTCCTGCAATATCACTGCCATTCAAAGAGTTAGCTGGCATCATCTGTGATTCAGTCTCTTGAGGGCTGCCAAGTGTTTGTGGAGCTAGAAATCACAAAAGCAAACAAAAGTTTTTCTAGATACTGCCCTTTGAGGGGAGCTTTCTGTTCCAGTCACAATGCTGGCACTTCTCTTTAATTCTCAAGATACTACTTTGCATTTCAGGGTTATTTTTTTTTAAGAGCTTCAGCGTCATGCTCCTCTGCAGGTACAGATGGCTCTTCTGATCTTCTGTACCTACTCAGGTATTTTCCCTGTTTTTACATGCTGAAGATTCATCCAATTTATCTTGTATCTCCTGGATGGTGGGTTTTCCTCTAAGGGCTGATAATGGAGAGCATCTTTTTTTTCTATGTGCACATTTAGAGGCTTGCTCTGCTGATAAAGACTCATAGAATTGAAACCTTATTTTCCACTTCTCTGAGCTCAAAGTGTTATTTGCTTAATCCAAAACTCCAAATGATTGTATTTATGAAATAATTAAACAGCCTTGGAAAAGCACAGTATTTAAAGAATAATACTGTGCATCTTTTTTTCAGCCAGAATTTCATTAAAATAATTCAAAATATAGCTATATGATATCAACTATAAACACTTGGCAGGTATTTTGCTAGATATTGTTGCTATAATTTGTTTTGCCTATTTAGTTTTATGCCTCTAGATTGTCTTCAAAGTAGTTGTATTTTGGAAAGAGGAGAAAAACTCCACATCCTACTTTTGTTTTAGTAGGATGTGTCTGCCTTGTAGTGTGAAAATCTAAATTTAAATTGGGCTTATGTGTAGAGTAACATCCTGATTGTTTGAATGCATTTTTGACTCCGGGCAGCTCTGCCAAATACAAAGTTCTGAATACTGCTGTTGAGACTTAGGTATTGGCATCAGCCTCAGTGTAGTGTTGATTCAGAAATCCGGTTTGCTGATTTGTCTATATTTATCTGGGATGCAGCAAAGTGGAGGAAGACATCTGTTTTAAGAATCATTTCTGTTTGGCTCAATAAACCATGTGTTCTACAAACTCTTTTTAAAAGAAGTTAGCAGACCCTGAAATTCTATTTAGGACTGATGAAACTCGAAGTGTTGTAGTTGTTTTCAGTACAGCAACAATTTGGAATAGCGTAAAGCTTAACAAAGCCACAGCATCACTTCAGTCCTGTGTGCTAATCTGCTGTTACTGTTTTCTGATGTCTCTGCTTGTGTTCTGGGAGGAGGTTTCAGAGATGGTAACCTTTTATAAAAGTCAATATTAACACAGTCTGCTATAGTATGTAGATATAATGTGGAATGTGAAATTCCAGCTTTGGTGTTGTCTTTATTTGGATAGAACATATTGTTAGTGGGAAAGAGGAAGAGAGATTTTCGGGGGTGGGAAAGTAGGGGGTAAGGGGTGTCCTATTTTCTTTTTTTTTTTTTTTTTTTTTTTTTTTTTTTTTTTGAGAGAGAGAGTGAGATGAGAATGGTTTTTGTAGGATGAAGGATTCCTTTGGTTGTATACATTTGTACAACAGTACATAATAACACATATTATTTATGGAGTGAGATGTGAAACTAAATCAGCCTAGGAAACAAACTATGGTTCTTGAGCTTTTTATAGCTCAAACTCTCCTGGCTTTGTGATGTAATTGTACCTGACAGAAAGATCGAGTTTTAAAATGCTCAACCACATTTAGATTTGAAGAGTTATAGCAAGCTGTGAAACAATGAATGCTTTTCTTAAATAAATAATAGCCTGTAAAAAAGCATCCTAAAATTTAGGTCTGTACGTGTAAAAACTAGGCTCCAGACCAAAGGTAGGGAAAAGTTAAGCATGAAGTAATCTTTTTGAGGTCAGGTTATAAAATACTTGAGCAAGAGGTCGGATGAAGGTGTGTTATAGTGATATAAATCTAGCAGAGTCATTCTGGCTTAAAGTGATGACTCTGAGTTTTGATTTTTAGCCCAGAGGCTTGCTGTGATAGCACAGGTATTCATTCACGCATCCAGGAAAACACCTTCTTTAACCTACCTTACTCCCTTTCCATCCCCCTATGCTTCCAGTCCAATGTGCTTATTTGTGTGACATTGAGATATGGAAATATAATTTATCAAGAAATTAATATGTGACAGATCCACTGTGTGCAGCAGGGAAGAGGTGGTGACATTTCTTCTTCGGCAGAGAAGAATTGACCATGCAAGCGTTATTTTAGTTTGTATCTAGTGAAGAAATATACTTCATTTTACATTGATTAAAAAATTTGTGGAGAATGGCTGATGTTGTATTAATGTTGATGAAGAGCGTGCCTACTACATTTTGCATGCAGTTGTCATAGCAACTGTACTGGAGAGTGACCCAAATTAATTTTCCACCAGTCACTAAGTGCCCTGTCAGTTTTTTTTTTCTTGTGTTAGGGATAAGCAGGCTGGAATATACTTGGTTTTTATTGCTTTTGGGTTTTTGGGTTTTTGTTTTGTTTTGTTTTTTTTGGAAGGTGCTTGCCTTATGATTTATCTCTGTACTCTTGAAAATGATGGCCAAACTATGGTAATCGGCCAAAATCTACCTTCTTAATTTCTACAGTCAAGTGTGTGATATTTAAAAATCACCATTGCACAAAGAGAGCAATTTCAGTGAATAACTAGTAGTTGGATGAAAATAAACTTTGTATATAATCACCATGGTAATTGAAGTAGACAATAAAATATGGTTATTTGAGACCTCAGGCTCTGTGGTGTTTTGCCGCTGTAATGTATGGAGGCTGCTCTGAAAATAATGCTTCCGATTTATTTCCACAGAACCTACAACAGATACAAAGAGCATGATAATGCTGTTTGATAGACAAAATCCTCAGCTACAGAAGGTATTTTTCAACTGTCATCACCACTAGGTCTGTGTTTTCATTGGCGATGAACGAGACCCTGTATGCTGTGCTTGTCTAAATCTGCACCAGTGGAGGTGACCCATTGTCACTGTTGCCTTTGCTGGAATGCGTCCCCACCCTGTAGTGTGCTCACAGCCTCTGTTTGATCTCTGTAAATGTTCAGCAAGAATTGGTAAATGTCATGGCCATTTTTTCTGCATGGAGTAATTCAGTCACACACCTTTTCTTCTTATGGCATTTGACATGGAAGCACATTCTGTCAGACTGCCCCTCTGCTGCCGTTTGTCACAGAGAAACAAAATGCAATGGGACATTGGTGAGAAGGTTCAACTTCTACTGCCATTCCAGTGACATCTGCCTCTGACATCATAGGCCAACAAAATAGGAGGCATTACTTTTGGAGCAGGCTTTGTATAATAAGAAGAATGCTGCAGAACTTAGTACTTTCAACCCAAACAGCAAAACAGGTGGCAGAACTTGAAAAAGTTATTGAAGGGGGAGGAGAAGGCATTGAAGTAGTACCTGGAGAAGAGATACAGGGCTCTCTTCAGCTTTGCCAGGTTTCTGTTCTCTCTCCTCCAAAAATGGATGGCACTGTTTCAAACCTTTTGTAATTACTCACAAAGCAGTGACACTCATTACTGGGCTTGTTTTAGTTTGACAAAGACAAATACAGCAAACACATGCAATACAACAGATAGCAGTAGTGGAAGCAGGGAAGGTTAGTGTTCTTGAAATCAAATTGCTACCATCAGGACAGCAAGGTTTGTGGAGCTGGATGGATGGCTGGGAGATTAGTCACTGGCAAAACGGACTGAGACTGAGAAGGAGAGCTGTTAGTGATTTGGTTGGAGATCACTGCTATTTCAATTACCTGAGCTTGAATTTGGGGAGAAAGGTAACATTTACAGAGGTATACATGTATCACCATTCAGTTCGGCTGATAACCATTTTGTTTGCTTGAGATTGGTTACAGTAATCTGAAGAAAATGAGTTACCTATGAAGTTGCTACATAATCTGTAGACTGGAGGAGAAAAATGATACATGAAGGAAGCTTTATTTTAAATCCTGCAGCAAGTGGTGAAACGGGTCTGTCCTACAAGTCAGCTGTACATATATATACTTTTTTTCTTTTTGTAAAGTGTGGTCTAGTACAGGTGTCCATTAGCTACCACATTGCTTCTTTCTGGAGAGTTAGCGGGTTGTCTTTATATGATTCAAGAAGCTAAATATCACTTAGATCATTCACTTCTGCAAGTATTTCCCTTAGGAAAAAATGAGTCACCTTTCGCATGTGGACTATTTGGATAATTTGTTTTGCTGAGTTGGTTGTCAACTGTCCTGGTGAAACAGAGAGATAGCAAACAAATGGGTGGAGGTACTTATTAGTGTTGCTGTGGTGGTCATTGCAGAATTTGGATGCTGTCACAGGGAGGTAAATCAAAGGTTAATCACTTAACCTTCAATGTGTCTTCAGCAGAGCTACTAACTGGATGCAGGGTTCATGAATTTTGGTACCTGAACTGTAACAGTGTCCTTTCACAGAAGCATAAAGGCTATTCCACTTCAGAAAAGTTTTTGCTACCTTTGTGCTGTCCGTGTAAATTAGAAGTAATCACGATTGATGTCAACATGTGGGCTTCTTTGGAGAGGCCATCTCATATCCTGTGCACTGGTAGCACGTTCCTGATTCTTCTGCATAGAGTAAAGGACCTTTGAAACCAGATTGTGATCCAGAAGGTGTTTTAGGGATTCTTAAACCCTTTCTACCCTCCATTTATCTGGTCAGTATTTTTATTGATCTGAATTGCTGTGGATTAGGATGAGAGTTTGGAAAAAAGTGAATGCATGGCTAAAACAGATTGGAAGGCTGGTTATCTTTTTTCAGAAGCCCTGGAGTCCACTTAGGGAGCTCATGAAATTCCTTCGCCCGTGCTTTGTGAGAGTTTGCTAATGAACTTCTTTGATGAATATCTTCCAAGAGCTAGCTTTGCTGGTTTAAACTGCATTTTATCCACTGAAATAATGCGTATCTCCCTATCTGAAAGCAATGGGAGTCTTGATCTACTAAGGCTTGTTTTTATGCAAATGTAGTAAAATTTGTATTTAGTATTACTCCAAATGTCTATCTAGATCACTTGTAATTCTCTGACATATATCCTAATTTAACTGCATTAGCTATTGATTTCTCTGGTCTCCACTGTAAATGCATTGGGCGTGTGAATGTTTTACTGATGGCTGTGGTTCTTTTGGAGAATGTTTGCAAATCATGTGCTCTGATCACTATGTGTTTAGGCATGCAATACAAATGCAAAACATTGTTTTTGTTTGCTTTTTGGCTGTTGTTTTTTTTTTCTCCTCAAATTGGAAGAGTGAAAAATGATCTACCTGTAAGTAAATGTATTGCTACTTGGAATTAGATAAGAAAAAGCATGGTACTAGCTTTAAGGAGTCCTGCTTTGATAGGAGATGATGGTGACTGGTGCTTCAAGCCAAGATTAATTCTTTTTGCAATTTGTAATTTATTGAATTGAGTGGTGTAGTGGAAATGCTGAGTCATGGCCTGATCCAGTGATTGAGCACCTGGTGGGAAGGCAGGGCCAACCCAGGGGAGCTCAGGTGCATGCAATGATGCAATGCAGCTGGGTGACCAGAAGGGCTCGAGCCAGGATCCACCCCTTTCCAGACCTCATTTAAAGGCAGTGGAGGAAGGGGATCTCACTGGGGATCCCTGCCTGCTGAAGGCCTTGCAAAGGTAAGCAATTTTTCTTCTTTTGTTTCTGTGCTCACGGCTGCTGCATTAGGGGTTGCTCTCATTTGCTGCAACCTAGAGTTGTGCCCCTCTGCTGTTGTTGCTGTACTTTCCATCACATTACAGCATTACAAAAGGTTTTCAAGAATGGTTCTAAGTAAGAGATGAATTTGGCACTTGTGTTTTGCTTGGTAAATGGCTTCTCACTTTAGTAGTTGCCTGATGCTGTGTGCTTTTCACTTTTTTGTTTTTCTTTTTTGTTTTTCTTTTTTGAATCACTGTTGTGTGAGAAGTTGTGGAAGATAAAATAATTACTAGGTTCGCTTACCTGCTTGCAACAATACTAACATTTAACTCACAGGGCAGGTTTGTTATGCAACTGAATTGCAATTCTCCTCTTCCTAACTTTACAGCAGAAGCTGGCACTGCTGTTTAGTATAAAACAATTATACCCTGTTATGTGGTTCAGTGAGTGAAATTTTCTGCTAAAATAATCGAATGAAAATTTATTATCAGAATGTGAGATCTGCATATTTTCTTTCAGTGGAAGCCATCATTAATTCGTAAAATGCTGTCTTAAGTGGAATACAAACTAAAATCAAATAATTTTCCTCTGAAGGCACTAAGTCTGACAGTCTTGCATTTTCATTTTTAAGATGATTTAGCACTGTGCAATGTAATAAAACTTTATTTTTCCTGTTTGGTTGCCTAAATTTATATTGTGTGCAAGTTGTGCCTTCTGTGTATTATATATCTGCGTGTGTATATGTATACACTTATATATAAATTTTATTGTTGCATAATGTCAAGATACAGTTCTCTGATGGATGATAAGGAATTATATAGCAGTCTCAGTCTGGTTTTGCATGATGCTAGATCTTAGAGGAAACCACAGAAGATGAGACTGTAAGCTCTTGCAGGATCTCCTCTAGTACTTTGCCATTCTTCAGAAATTGTAAATTTTAGGCTGAAATATAATGTTCTCCCTTGCCTATAGTGGTGTCTTTTTATGTATATGAATAAGAGGGTTGTTGTGGAATTGATTCTCAGGCACTTAAATGCAGCAGTATTTATCTGTTTTTCAATAAGTAAGAACAGCTCTAGCTCCTTGACAGCTGTGATTCTCTAGTGCTGTTGCTGTTGTTCACAATCCGTTCTTGATCACAAAGAAGGATTTTCTGTAGACGTTTGCAAAAGTCTTAAGACTTTCTTTCATATCTGCCTTAGCAGTGTCTATATCAAAATAGTTCCTAGTATTCTGGGGGCAAGTAATACTGGAAATAAATAGTGTTAATGAGTTGCACTAACACACTTAATAGGGAAAAAAAAATACTAGAAAGTCATTTGTAAGTAAAGGCAAATAGAAAATCTTTTATGAGTTCTGGAGGGCAGATAGAAAAGATTGGTAAAAAGACTAGGATGAGCAGTCTAAATCTGAATACATAGGGAACAATCACTTGGAAGGCTTACGAGATCGTCAGTTGGAGAAGGCTGGCTTTTTTTTTGTATATGTGTTTAAATTGTGGCAATCTATTCTAATCTTAGGACTTTTTTTTAAGTGTATCTCTCAGGTTTTATTCTCTGATTATCCTTGAGGTCTTTGTGAAATTGTCTGCTGTGCTGCTTGTATCAGGTATTGCTAGATGGTCTGAAACAAGTGAATTTTAGACTACCACATCACTGACTCAACACAATTTAAAAGGAGTTAGGGGGAGTATAGTGAGCTGTTGAACATTGGAATGGCTTTGGAAGGGAGTGCAGAGGTGAAGAAATAGAATTTGTCTTGGGTCTTGCTGCATGTCTGTTGACTGAATTTTTGGTCCTTGGGATGTGGGTCCACTGAGGAAAATGCAGAAATGAACATTCAGAAGGTATCTTCAGATTACCACTCAAAAAAAGCTATAGGAAATTAGATTTACTGTGAGTACTTGCAACTTACCAAAAGTCCTTCAAATATTTCTTACTTTACCTTGAAAATCACTATATATATAACACTATGTATGTAACACAGTGTTAGTTTTATGTCGCTCCATGGAGAATCATAGGCTTGATCCCCAATTTATGTAAATCAACTGAGATCAAATGTCTGATTCAAAGCATTGTTACTTTTGAATGTATGTTCCCTATCTCTCAACAATAAAACTAATCAATGCATGTAGACTTAAAGGCTGGGGGGATGACGATGATGGCATGACTCAATAAAAATGCAACAAAACTGACCAGAAGGCTGAAGGACGATCAGGAGTGTATTAAAACTGTATTAATTTTACCATAGTAAAAATCTCAGGACCTCTGTCCATGTTGACTCCTTAGGGTCCTGGTCATGTCAAGATATTTCCAGGTATGTTTAGAAAGAGAAGAACCATTACTCTGGGATTGCTTTTTCTCTAAGGTCTGTGTCTGACAACAGACTTTCATTATTATTATTTTTTTTTTTCCTTCTAGAAAATCTGGACAACAAATGTGCTGGTAATGAGTTGTTTAATAGAAATGCAAATCCTTTCAAGTGGCTTGTCACAGATTCAACTCTCTGGAACTAATACATTCAATTGGATGTTATTTTGAAGAGTACCATAGTACCAAGTACCATAACAGTAGCTTTCTGTTTAGAGATGCCCAGTTGAAAATGTCTTTAATGAATATACATAAGACATTTGTCTTTGTTTCTGTTTTCCAATATCTTTCTTGTCATTTTGCTTCTGGTTGTTTTTTTTTTTTTTTCTTGGTGGTTGTTGCATTCATGTCTCACTTATTTTCCTTTCTGTATGTATTTGGCAGAGTCCTTTTTTTCTCACTTTGCTTAGACTTGTTTCTGTTGATTCCTTGTGTGTGTTTTTTTTTTTTTTTTTTTTTTTTTTTGTGGTATAACGATCAGCTGAACAGAGAGCTGAAAGGCTGGGCAATAGGAGAGATACTGCATACCTCTTTCATTGCACACATGAGTACAGGAGCAAGGGATTATAGTGAGAGGAGGTGAATGACTACCATGTCCTGCTTTTTTCTACTTCACCTTGCTGTGTTATTCAAGTTCTTTGACTTTTGTGTGGAAAGTACAGTGCTTGTGTAAAACAAAATTGACTGAAGTTGTTCTCTTAGTGAGAGAACAGAAAAGGCAAGTGAAGCAACTAAAGTGAGGGAGAAATCAGCTGTAGGTAAAGGATGAAATCGGGAAGCTAAAGAAACCTGAATGAGTGAACAGTATTAATGCATGTAGAGGGGGTGAACTGAGGAGAGAGACATGTTGGCAACATCTGGGTGTTCCCTAGGATACAAGATCGATATTACCTACCTTCTTATTGTGTTCCTTTTTCTAGACTGCAGAATGTATATAATAGTTTTGAAGTGAGTCTTGTTAACCAAAGACTTCCTGCATTCACTCACACAGTACATCCAGCCTCTTGTGTTTTCTTCTGAATTAAAGGCTTGTTCTGCCTGTACTCTTGATGCTGTCATGTGTATCTGGAATGAATTTATTGTTAAACACCTCCTAGGATTTGATGGCATGGTGTTACGATAGATTTGTTTCATAGTTCACTAGTGCAGTGATGGGGCCCTCATTACAAGGAGTGTGTGAGCAGGTTTGGAGGAGGTTCACATGAATTATCAGAGAGTTGGAGTACCTCACTATGAAGAGAGGCTGGACTTCTTCAGCCAGGCAAAGAGAAAGCTACAGGAAGACCTTACTGCAATACTTGATAGGTGCTTATAAGAAATATGGGGAGGGACTCTTTACCAGGGCATGTAACAGTAGGACTATGGTTGATGGCTTTAAACTGTAAGAGGGTTGGACTTAGGTTAGATATTAGGAGGGAATTCTTTACTCGGAGAATGGTGAGGCAGTGGCACAGGCTGCTGAGAGAGCTGTGGGTGTCCCATCCCTATGGGCATTTAGACACTGGTTGGATTGGATGGGGACCTAGGCAGTCTGGTCCAGTGGGAGGTGTCCTTGACTATGAAAGGGGGCTTTGGAATGAGGTAGCCTTTAAGATCTCTTCCAATCCAAAACATTCTATTGGATATAAGGTAGCTGTTATGTATGATTAAGAATGATTAAGAAGGAAGCAGAAGTATGGAAGCGTTTGAATCTTTGTGGTTGTTCTAGTGCCTAGTGAATAGGGACTCTACAGCTTACTTTCTCAAGCATTCAATTCTGAATGCTGCTGTAATGTATTACACAGTTACTGCTTTTGCAGCTTGCATTTTAACACACTCATCACTGTTTACAGCAGTCAGGATGGTATGCTCCTTGTTTACATATCTTATGTTCTTCAGTTGAGGGAAACAAATTACGCCCTTCAAAACATGGAATTGCTGTTTTTGCCTAATTGATTTATAAGAAATTACAATGCAGGTCTGATTGAAGAAAGCTCACGTGTGAAGCTGCACTTGGTTTCCTGAGATGTGTGTTTCTGTGAAGTGGAACAGCATATAAATTGTGTGGTCGATTGGTGTGGGTTTGGAAAATAAATGTTTGTAGCTATTCCATAGCATCTGAGCTTTGCAGTACGTGCTGTTGGATTTTTTTTTGTTTGTTTGTTTGTAAAAATTTTGTTTGATGTCTGTTGGAGGGAAAGTAGGTGTGAGAGTAATGGATACAAGGAATACATTGAGTCAAATAAAAAAATCCCAGATGTTTTTAACTTAAATTGAATGGTCGTGTTTTTAAAAAATGAAACTGAAGATGTTTTAAATTTATAGTTATTTTTCATAGTGCAGGCAACATGTTTGAAAAACCTCACTGTCTTTTTTAGTTTTCTATTGACAGTTTGGCAAACCTGAAATGAACTTGTAAATATTTCAAGACATTTTACTCTTTTAAAGATGTTTTGAGTAAGAAATTGATCTTTTTATGAAATAATCCAGTGACAGTTGCATTTTACCTGTTGTGTAATTACTAAATTGTGGGTTGCTTTTTCAGTCAGATATTCTCTTCACACTAGAAGCAGTGAAATGTTTCGCAAAGAACAATGCTGAAAAATGAGTTCCTTCTTTAGTAAATGGTATCGTACCGGGAACATGTGGAACTGCTCCTTTCAGAGCTTGCCTTATTTCTAAACAAATGGAGAGTATGTTCGTAACTCCCTGTACTGTTCTTCTAAAACAACAATTGATTAGAGAAGATTCTAAAATGCAGTAAGACTGATAGCAATAATACAGCTGCAATACCTTTTATTTTCTGTCAGCTCTGAGAATGGCCAGCATTCCCAGTTATACCTTAATACAGAGTGCCTCCTGTGAAATGGAAGAGTAAGTAGTAGAGGACAAAATTATTCTAAGAAACTGGAAACTGGCAGTACTTTCTTCAGATTCTTAATTTGTCTTATTCCTGTTCTCAAAGTCCTGCTGTACTTCATTTAAGTTTACTTGTATGGTTTCTGATTTTAAGAGCTGCATATAATCTTATAATAATATGCACCAATAGAAGAGAAGTGTGTATCTCTTATGGGCCTGCTTGCTGATAACAGGACTTCTAGTCTATTTCTGACTTCCTTCAGAAAAAATTGTTGATAACACATGCCATGTGAGAGGAGCATGATGCAGCTGATCACCTCTGACTTCCATAGAGCTCAGCTCTCCTGATGCTATGTCACTTTGTTGCATTCTCTTGGAAATGTTTCCTTCCAGTACTTTGCTCTCTACCAAGGGAGGCTGTATAAACTTGGTTGTGTTAGTTGTTTGATGTTTCTGGATCTCCCCTCACCTTTCCTATTGTCAGAGCTGAGGAGTGGTGTGCTTGGTTATGTGACCTTTTTTCTATTTTGAGGTTGGTGCATCTCAGCTGCAAATTTTTGTGCCAAGTAGGTACAGTTCTATTCTGCAGTGCTTTTGCAGAAGTAAGATTTTGGCAGAAATCTGGCTGAAATGTAGTGTTACTCAAGCTCATAATGTTTTCTAATATGATTTACAGCTTTTATTCAATCTTCATTATCTTGTAAAAGCTGCAGCCCCGTCTAGAGTCAACACAGAACAAAACTGATGTAATGAGGAACAGTGTTACTTAGGCATTGATGTCTGCTTTCCTCAGAAGTGCATCTCCATAGTGCCTTAAAAACCCAACAAGCAGCATCCAGTAAAACACAAGCAAATTGAGAAAGAAAGTTTTTCATTTGGCATTGTTTGTTCTTAGTCACTGCATAAATAAGTAACTAAGGGCTACAAACTGATATAGATGGCCTGAATGTGCTGTGAGCAGATGTGTTTAGGAGAACCTCAGGTCCTAACTAACAGGTGTGATCTTTCAAGGTATTTAGTATTAGCTTAGCCAGCAGTTGTAAGGCCATTTTCAGGCATCCCAGGTTAGCTACAACAATGGAAAAAAGTTATTCTCATTCTGTACATTCAAATGGCATTCTTCCCATTTTAATGGAAGAATCTATCATGCTCATTACTTTTCGAACTTCAGTGATGAGAAACACTCAACACTTCATTTTGGGTATTAGTAAAAGCATTAGCCTCTCTACAATGTTAGAAATACTGTATATGAGTTATGATAAGTGTAATTGTATGAATTGCATTTATAAATCAATATTTTCTGGTCAGATGTGCATTTTATGAAGCTGATCTGAGATTTATGTTGTAAGGTTTAATTGATTTAAGTGTTATGATTTAGGGATGGCTTGGATTTTTATTCCTCTGCAGAAGGACTGAATGTACATTAATTTCTGAAGCACTAGAGGCAAAAGTATAAACAAAATGCTCTTAAGAGATTCTTGAGAAAATGTTAACTTCATTGGGATTAGCATGTTTTTTTTTTTTTGTCATAAATAAATTAATACAGTTTTTATATGCAATTTTTGATACATGTAACTTGAGAGACCTGCATGCAAGTTCTTCAGTTTTTCCAGACAGAAATATTTTATGAAATTTGTTTGTAAATATTTTTAAGCAATATGTGTGTTTTTTGACAGGAAGAAGTTTTATCTACCATCACAATTTTGGGGTGGTTTTGCTAGAGTTAGGTCAGGGGAAACATGACTTTTTTTTTTTTTTCACATAAGCTTTCTGAAGTCTAAAGCATGTGCTTAGACTTTCAGTGATTACACTGAGAAGAGTGATATTCAGCTATGTACAAATGATTTCTAATAACATGTAAAATAATTAGCTGTACATTACATTGAACTTTAGCAAGCTTCAAATGATGTGTTGATTTAGAAAGATACTAATAGAAAATTGTGTGCTTATGGGATTAGGAAGGCATGCTGAGTTTTCCAAGACAGTTTTCACTTATTTCAAGGAACAAGATATAATGGAGGCACATAGAGAAAGAACTGAGTCCTTGTACAATTGTCTCTGAACAGAATGTCTTGGAAGACAATTCTGTGCAAAGTTCTGGTGTTCCCCCCCCCCCCCGATTAGGGAGAGGGATTTTTCAGGTTGAGGTTGAAGATATTTGAAGGAACTGACATGCTATCTTAAGTGCAGTGATGTTTGGTGACTAAACGTGTAAAGCAAAGTCAGATTTATACTCTCTGTTAATAATCTAAAATGCCTTATTTCTCAAGCGTATGCTCCTGCAGGGATGGCACTTCACACTGTCTAGGAGGAAAGCTTTAGGGCAAGTTATCACAGTCGCATACTGAAGTACTTGATTCTCTGCTGAAGTAAACTGACAAGACTTGAAAGAAGATGGCAAATCACTGCAGCTTTATACTGACTGAAGATACTGTTCAAAATTGCCTTAATTGCTTTGAAAGCACATTGTATTTGCTCCCTGTGCTACCTTTAATAAGTAGTGTTTTAAACTGCCTCTACCAAAGGTCCCTGTCTATAGTAGTAGTAAAGTAGTTCAGGAAGACAAAGTAATTAGGTGAGCAATAGTGAAGGCTGTGTATGAGCCCTGCTGCTAGCTTCTCTATTTCTGTAGGCATTCCCAGGTATGGTGCTTCATTGATTGATCTTCAGCAGATGAAGTGGAGTGGACTTAGTACAATTTGGCATCGTTTTTTAATAATGCTAGTTGCAGACTGAGTTTGTTATGAGGTATTGAGATAAACTATTAGGCTCTGTCTTCCAGCTGAACCTTTTTACTTCCTGCAATCAATGGAACTTAAACCTAGGAGAGTTTCTTTGAGGTTGTTATTGAAATTAAAAAAAATAAAAAGGCAGATGGACATAATACTGATTCAAACCAGAAGGTAGGAGTATTCTAAAGACCCCTTTTGTTCTCATGTAGATGGAGGTTAATTGTGCCCCAGCAAGGTGACCCACACTGACCACAGGGGTCTCCCATGAGACATGTGGCATCATGCTGAGCAATTAGATGGGGAGATGGCTGAGGGAGGAGAAGGGCTGACATTACTTGGGTACTGGCTGGGCTTCAGCTGGTGATTGCATTGTGCATTACTTTGCTTTTATTTTTTTTCTTTTTTATTTAACTGTTCTTATCTCTCACTTTTTTTTTTTTAACTCTTCCATTCACTGCATTTGGAGGAGGATGAGCAGAGAGCAGTGCTTAGCAGCTGTTAAACAACAATAATACTGAGTGAGTTACCTCCTTTTAGAATGTATGAGGCTTTTTTTTTTTTTTTTTTAGTGGAAAAAATAACTTCTGTTGCAAATTGTCACAAGTATTTCAGTTGCTTGCTTTAAGAGGTTTGATATCTGTTGTTTGGGCTTCTTGGATTCTAAAAAATCTTACTTTTTCCAGCACCACAGTAAGATGTTTCACAGTGCAGAGTTAAATCAATTACTATACTGAACTTGTGATGAAATGTCAGAAACAGTGTTGGAAGGGCAAATAGAGGTTTTAGCACTGCTGCCATCACAAGGTGTTAGGTAGGGTACCTAAGGTAAATTACATAAATGTAATAAAGGAGGTATGAGCTTCTTGTGGAGCACGATTCTCTGTCTCAAAAACTGCAAATCATACTGTCAGCAGCTGTGCGATAGTGCAGCTCTGCAGATGTTTCTTTGGGTTCATGTGAAATGTAGTAAGCTTAAAAACCTTTTCCCTTCTCTATTGAATTGTAGTCCTGATGACCTGTCCGTCAGCCACTGTGGTGGTACTCATTTTTACCTAGCTTAAGGACAGTGTTGTTTCAGTGTTGATATAGCTAACAGCTTAAAACAGTTTTTCTTTGGAGAGTGATCCAATTCATATAGCTTTCTTATAGATTCTTAAGATATCTTCTCTAATGTCAATAGTTGAAACGCTGCAAAATACCTGGACTAACATAACTGGGAACAGAAGGAAAAAGCAGACTCCTAGAGTGGTGGTTTGGTGTTTTTTCGTTTGTTTTTTCTTCAGTAGAAAGCTGCTGATAGGGAGGTGAAATTTCTTAGTTGCTAGTAAAAGGTGATACTGTTTAACTGATACTTTTGCTTAGTAGTCTATAGCTATAGTTACAGTTAAGTGGAAAGAGATATGGTGAAGATCTCCTTTAGAGAGGTTTATGGGGAAGTGGTTGGAGTGCTGTTTATGATAACTTCAGATGGAATTTTACTCAGGATATGTAACAGCTTTTTTTTTTTTTTTTTTTTTTTAATGCAAGCAAAACATGCTAAGGGGGAAAACAAGTAATATTAATACATCAACATTTTTTTCACCTTTGATAGAGTTGGAATTAAACTCTTTCCCCTTACAGCTTGATTTAATTCGGAGTGATAAGTGAAAAGGTACAAATCAGTGGAATAATAATTTCTAACGGGTTTTATGTTGTCCATTGAGATCTCTTAGGAAATGTCAAAGAGGATCTGAGTTCTGGAAGAGTCTTGAGCTAAAAACAAGGTGAAATGAGAGCTCTCACTTGCTGTTGAAGAGTAATTTGTGTGTATGCATACAGGGGTAGAAAAGAAGTACTTGGAGATCTTAAGGTGGGTGGTGACTTCTATAATTTCTCACCACCTGTTAACACAGGAAGAAAAGCTGATCTGCTGTCAGATGTTTTCCTGTAATGTTTTGGGTTGATTTGACATGGTAAAGGATTTGTGAGTATGAAATCGAGGGTTTTTCTGCTTTTGTTGAAGTGTTGAGGACTTCACAAGGTCACCTGCCTCCCGGTGCTGCTCAAAGCAGGATCAACTGGATCACATCATCTTATCACTTGGATAAGTAGATACCTTGTGATTAAACCCCAGTCCGTTGCTGAAATTTGCAATCGTCTCTTTTCTGAAAATGTTTTTTTCTTATTTCATTCTTTAAATAGAGAGTGATAATCCTGTTTTCCTTTGTATTGCCCTTTTTCCAAGCTTAAGTTAGTAAATTTTAGGTAAAATAAAGTATTTCGTATGCCTGCAAAAATGATTCGGCGATGTTTACTTTGAATCAAAGGATCTTTGTTTTTTACACTGCATGCATTTTTCTTTAGCCAGATGAGTGTTTGTGTACAGCTGTTACTACTGAATGCATTCTGGAAATAGGTTCACTCTGTGCTTCATAGGCTATTTGTCACTGCAGAGTTACACTTATTCTGCTGTTAAGTAGTTTAAAATGTTTAAAATACTTGATAGCTGTAAAGGAAAAATAAACTAGGCTGTTCTGAGAATGTCCTTCTAAAATGAGCAAATGAATCAGGTGGCACTGTGGTTAGCTCTTCCGGATTTGTGTATTTCCTTGAAAAATGTTCATTTATGGTGTATGGTAAGGCTCCTTCAAATTTGTGCTTGCTTTAATTTGTTCAATGTGTCATTGCTGCAAGTCAACTCTTTTTCTTTCTGCTAAGGTAACTAAATAGTTTTTTTTTTTTTTTTTTTTTTCAAATTACACTAGAAAAATATCAGGGAAATAATGATGTCTCCTTGTATTTAGCAAGTAAATATTAATAATCTGAATATAAATTGCCATTGGTTGAAATTGTGGACTCATCAGGAATATTAATTATCTGCTAGCATCCAAACTTCTAAGGTCGGTAACAACTTGACTGGAATTGTTCAAAACATGAGAAAAAATCAAGTGTGTTCCTTAATTTCAGCATGCTTCCTTCTGACAATAGGATGCAATCCCACCTAGTTCACTGAGCTTTTTGAATGTGAAACTCATTCCAACAGCCTTCTGCTCAGACATGGCTACCTCTGCCCATGCACAGTCATAATTTGCTACTACACATTAAATGTACTTTCCTTTCAATTTCTACTAGAATTTATCCTTGTGCTTCCAAGAGAGAGATCCTTTAAGTTAGCTATTTTAATAGTTAATAGCTGGATGAGACACTGACAAAAGTTCAAATGCTTGCATTCTAGTCAAATTGTTATCTGAGGATCTGTTTATACAATCCTTGATTGAGGTATCTGTTCATCCTGTAAAGCATCTGGTAGACTTCTGTAGGAAAACTTGATTTAATGCTGACTAAAAAATCTGGCATCAGAAAGCTAAGTAGGATTTAGCTTTTTATTAAGGCAGTTTTAGGAATGGTACAAGAGCTTTCCCATGGTGCCTGTCTGTCCCATCTGGCTGTAGCCCCGGTGCTCTTAATCCATCACTTTGATAAATGCTAGGAGTTAGAGTCCCTGCATGTTTGAATCAAAATGATTATATTAAGTCTAGCTATATAAAGGAGTTCTCACATATATCTGCCCAACGCTTTTCTTAATTTAATTAAAATGAGAAGATAAAAATGTGAACAGAGTGTACTGTGGAGAGCAGTACCCGAGCCTGGAAGAGAAGCACTGCTGAAGTTGTGACTCTGGCTTGTGCCTGATGCTAATTATTGATAGGCTATGGAACACCAGAGCAGAAAAAATGCAGAAAATGAAATAGTAACTAATCTTCTGCACCTCAAAAGGAAGGATTAGAAAAATTCCTGAGGACTTGGAGTTGAAGAGCATATACCTTCCTGTATTTGCAGTGCAAATCCAACACCAACCATTTCTATTCTTCATCCAGGGTGAAAATTGTGAAGACAGTGTGTTATCCATAGTTATTTGGTTACTAAAAGACATCAATTGTAAACTTGGTTAACAGTGACTTCAGTAGTCTGAGAGTCATTTCAGTTTTGTGTGTATTCCAGGTGACTCAGATTTATTGTGCCTTGAGGCAATTCATCAATCTGCACTTTGTTTCTGTATCCATACTTATGTACAGCACAGTAGAAATAAACTGATTTTTAAAGAATGAGGATTATTTGGCTGGTTTTCTGAAGCAATGGGCAGTTAACTAACGTAGATATTACAAGTGTTGTAGATGTGTATACAAATTGTGCTGCAGAGAAGTATTTCAAAGCACTTGTCATGTAGTGTCATCTTGGAATTTCAGTGTTTTGTACGGGTATACATCCACAAAGATAACATGGAAAAGATGAAGACAGTTGGTTCTCTTCCATTGTTCAGGTGCTACTAGTTTGTGTATGTTAAGACTTCTGTGTCTGTGTCCTGTGAGGAGGGTAATATATTTCTAGAACTGTAGATCTGTGATGAACATTTTCACGTTAAGCCAGTTTTTGCCCATTTTGTTTTTTGAAACAGCTCAGTGGTGACTGATGTTTCTTCTAAGAAGTTGGGTTACCAAAGACAGCATTATAACTAAACATACGAGGATTATAAGATTCTGTTGTTAATGGGAGATTCTTGAGTGTTAAAATGGATATGAGAGAAGGTACAACTTATTTGTGGAAAAGATCAAGAATGAAAAGGCACTTCGTCCTGAAACTGATATAAAGTGTGTTTGGTGTTTCTTTGAAATACTGGGAAACTGTGGTCATAAGAATTTTAGAAAGGTGTGGAGGAACTTAACAGAGAATAGTGGAATAGGCAATTAGCAGTTATCCTTTGATTTTTGTGTATATTTAAAAGGAGATTAATTCACTTAGAATTAATGCCCAAATGAATAGGAAGTCGAAGCAGAACTTAAGCTTTTAAAGAAGAAAAAATAATCTGTTTAGAGTCTTGCTGGGGAGACAAAAAATTAAAATTTAACCATGTTAAATTGGTCAGCTTGCCCATGCTGCTGCAGCAGTGGAGGCCAGTGGCACTCATTCAGATTCCTCCTGGTATTGCCCTGTGGTGACAATTGCCTTGCTCTGAATTTAACAAAGATGCATTTGCTGAGATGCCTATTCCTCCGGCCCTGTGCCATAGCTCAGTGGCACTGAATGACTTCTTTATCTGTTCCTTCTCTTTTTCCTCTGTTCCTTGAGAGAAAGTAACCTGGGAGCACTTTCTCCTTATGCATACTCTGAGATCTAACTGCGAACAGGTTTTGGCTCCTGTGAAGCAACAGTGAAGGGATTTATACTCAGAATACAGGATTAAATCGCTCACTCCTGTGTCAGAAAATTGCACTGCAAATACAAAGCTTTAGGTTTTATTGATTCTCCCTAAATGGAGCTACCTCCCAGTAATGCATCGTTCTGCCCAAACTGATGAATTCTTTAATCAGTAATGTCTGATGCTCAGAACATTGATGTTCATTTGGAATGGGGAACTCCCCAAAATTAACAACAGCCAAAGACTAACAGCCTCTGCCAAAATGCGGTCAGCATGAGACCATGAGAACAATCAACTTCCCTGCTATCATTTGCTGATTGTTAGGATGTGCCACCTGTAAAACTTTAGGCCAAGCAGAATTTGATTCACAGAAATTGTTCAGAAAATGCTGAAATAAGAGCAATTCCATTACTTAACAAAAAAAAAAAAAACGGGGGGGGGGGGGGGGAATGACCCAATCTCAAAATGTTTAATAATAGTGTTTGTAACATGTTGAGGGAAGTTCTGGAAAACCAAGAGGGAATTTGTTATGCCTCATTCAGTGTAGAGCTGTTAATCTGGGTATTCTGCAGATGCTTCTGGAGCATGTCTGTACCTGCAATGGGAGTTGGATTACGTACCTCAAACAGATCCCTACAGAATGCTTTGAAACAAAAGATAGGCACAAGGCTAAGACTGTAGGAAACATCGCAGCCTGAATGATGTCAATTTTAAATAATAAAATAGCAGAGTTTGAGATGGTGGGTGCAATTTTTCTTTCCTTATAAAGAATAAATAGGTATCTTATTTTAATTCCACATCCTTTCAGAGATTTTCTTTTGTTACACTGCACCTGTGATTTACTGGCTAAATTGCTTCTCTTTGACAGGCTGGGGAGAAATAAACTGGTGTTCATTTCAAAGCAGCTGTTAATACCAGTGTCTGATTGGAAGTGTTACTTCAGGTGTGCATGCAGCTGCAAACTGAGAACACTGCAGCAGGATACAGATACCAGTTATTAGTTCTTCTCTTTATAGCCACTGTCAGCATGTGGGCCATGATATTAGTTTCCGTAGCTCTTACAGCAGATCACGTATGTGTTTTCTCTGTGCCCTGATGTTCAATGTATCACAGTAGAGATGCGTTTACCTCTGCTTGTATTGCTGGGTAAATATGGTTCCTTGCGGTCCTGAAATTCTTATGATTTTTTTTTTTCTTCACAAGTAACATGAAATAGTAATTTGTGGAAGAGCCTTAATTGAAGTTTATATTTTCTTTTTTGTCATAGCAGGCCTGGCAGATGATCAAGAAGGATCAGGCAGAATTTTGTTGTAGCCTACAGAGTTTGGCTGTAATGAGGCTGTTTCCAGGCAACTAGATCCTGTGGTACCGGCTTTTTAGTATCTGCGTTGCTGAGGATTCATTCAGCTTAACGTGGGAAGCATGCTGAAGTAAAGGGAGAAGGCAGGTTTCTGTTTCTTTATTAGTTGCTTGATGATTATATTTTCTTGTACTAAAGTACTAATTTCTTGAAATTATTTTGGTTTTGCTTTGAAGTTAGCTAGCTATAGCTAGCTTGCTCTAAGAAGAAATGCTTATCTTGAACTTATGTAAAAGTTTTATACACTCATATCTGTACATACACATAATTTCTTGATAAGGCTTCCTTTTACACCAGCGAATTAACTTTGTTTTCTCTTGTCTTTTATTAAACAGCCCAAGTCCAAGTTTGGCTAGTGAAACTAAACTGTGCAGGAAGACAAAAATAAAAAAAAAATACAAAAAAAAATACAGGAATAGTGAACAATGCACCAAAACCAGTGAGGTTTTTAGAAGTTCCCTACTGTACTATAAAAGTGTGTGTGTGTGAGTGGACTTTACAATAAGTAGGAAATAGAAGGAATCTTGTTGTGTATTTGCAGAAATAGAATTTGAAGTATTACTCATATAACATATCTCTAGACCTTCAGTGACTGTATTGTATAGATGAATATTGTTAGTGATTTTCTGGATGAACAGTGGGGAAAAAAAAACAACTTTCAGAAATCTGTAACATCTGTTATAACAATTTTCAAATATAATAATGACAGATGTGGGGAACCTTTAATCATATTTCAGAATGTGATGAAAGTGTGGCTTCTTAGAAGATGACTATTGCATATATCACACCCATGCTCTTTCAATTTGTATGTTGTAGGTCTTGTTTGGTTG
Organism: Lagopus leucura; assembly: GCF_019238085.1. Classification (NCBI taxonomy): domain Eukaryota; kingdom Metazoa; phylum Chordata; class Aves; order Galliformes; family Phasianidae; genus Lagopus; species Lagopus leucura. The sequence goes on from NW_024962252.1 coordinate 92,260,042, forward strand.
TTATATTTTAAAATTTTGAAATGTAAGAATTTCACTTTATGGAATGTTTTAAGATTTTCTAAAGATTCCACTATCTGGTAACAGTAACAGTGAAGGAGGTATGGTTCTTAATGGACTCTTGTCCATTAGAAATATTGGAACACTTTTGTTCACTTGCTTCCAGTGGAAACTTCTTTTTTCTTTTTTCTTTTTTTTTTTTTTTTTTTAAACCTGTGATAGGTTTAGAAATTACTCAAGCTGTTACATTTAAAAACACCATGAGTTGATCTATTTCTGGGTTTAAAAAAAAAATAAACAATCCGAAGCCAGATTTTTGGACTGATTTGCATACTATCCCTACCCCATGAGTCCTGTGAGATCAGAGTTGAAATTGGGTCAGCATTTGGACTAGATTTGGTTAGTTCTTCAGTTTAAAGACCAATCTTGTCAACTATTACTTGGAAACACTAGTGCTGTATTTTATATGCCTCTGAAAAAGCTGAGAAGATTCACGATGCTCAGAGCTGAATGCAATGAGCATCCATAACGCAAAAGACTGAACACATATTTGAAGCTATTACAAGATATGTCTGTACCTTGAAATTCTGTACAATAGAACAAGTGGGGAGAGTGCTTTTAATGAGTACCTGAACCAGAGTCTCACTGGACTGCTAGGAATGGACAGTAGTCAAAGAAACAAATTACATTTGTGTGTGTTGGAGCTGATGACAGTGTTGTCATCTCTTGAGCCCAGAAGGGTGAATTTGAGGTGAGCTTTGTAAATATTCATCTTTGGTAAATACCAGTCTGAAACCTTCATGGAAAACACTTTTTTAATATAAAAACAACTTGACATTTTTTCAGTATACTTTTTAATGAGCATTGCTGTGAGCTATTTTATAATGAAATTTGCTTAAAGGGAGAACAGGCTGGTGATACTTGGCAGAATGATGTGGCATATGGTAAAACAGTTGTGATTTATCGGCAAGAACTCATTTTTTGGAAAGAGATAGACTTTTAGCACAGTGGATTGTATCTTGATATTCAGAACTTTAAAGGAAAAGAACAGCTGAGCAGCATCCACAGATAAGGCCTTCCAATAATGGTAGAACAAAAACCCATTTATTATTTATTCTTGTTTTAAATGTGGCATCTGGCTTTTGTCTAGCACTTTATCCAGCTTTTTTTTTTTTTTTTTTGCTTAATATATACATATATATTTAGTAGTTTGTAGGTAAGTGAATGTTTTTGATTTATATGAACTAGGATTTCTGTGACTGACATGAACACTTTTTTTTTTTTTTTTTTTCTTCCCTTTAACTGTCTGCATATTACACTAAAGTAGAACACAGTAGTTCAATTGGAAGAAACCATCAAAGAATATCAAGTTCAACTGCCTGACCACTTCAGGGCTAGCCAAAAGTTAAAGCATGTTATTAATGGCGTTATCCAAATGCCTCTGATCTTAAAGATTAACTCTCTTTTGAGAGAGAGCCTTGTCGCAAATGCCAGTATTGACCGCAACCAATAAGCAGTACCATTACTACTGCCTTCAAACAGCTAAAGGAGACTTTTTTGTAGTCATTCCTTTATTTTTGTAAGAGAATGTAAGTAGATGATGTAACTTTGCTTGATGATCATGGAGAACACCTATGTTATTGTACTACTTTTCAGATTAAAATTTTAAGTGACTGATCCATAGCTTCCAATTTACCCTGTTTCTCATCCTTGTATTCAATTATGTTAAGATAATGGAAGCTTTGGCGTGTTTACATGTGTCAAGATACAGAGCTGAAAGGTGGATTCAGTGCTGAGGTAATGAAGACAAAAAAATCTAAGTCTTTTGCCTATATTTTGTTTGAAGTTTTTATGCTAGATTGTGTCTGTCAGCTGAGCATCTTATGTCTCAAGTGTATATTTTTATCTAATAAAAGGCAGGCAGGCACCTGAAACAAGTAGGCTTCAATGAATCTACTGATTTGAAAAAATAGCAACAGAAACCCAGAAAAACTAATAAATGGCTGGATTCAGGTTCTGTTCAGTTTGGCTTGTTCATTGCATGTGCAGTCATAGGTGAAAGTTCCTGCCAGTAGACAAAAGGATTGCAGTGCTCTCAGCCTTTCTTGTTCTTGATGATTTGCGGGAATAATCAGGTACAACATACTGTGATTGGAAAGGAGTATCAAATATCAAACAGTCCTTAAAGCATGCATACTTCTATTTTTTTTTTTTTTTCTAGAATTTGTAGTAACACACAGGAACTGTCAAATGAGTTACACATATATGTTGAATTGGAGGAAAAAATGGAAGGTCTATACTAGGTATGACAAAATTGAAATGCTGCATTCCTCTTGGAGATATCTGTTGCTAGTGTGGCATATGTTCCAGGTCATGCTGGGAAGGAATGAAGCTACTGTTCAAGAGAAGTAGCAATTACTTTCATAGTTTAGTCAGACCTAACCCATATTGCAGACCTTTGGCTGTGTCCCAGGCTCATGGGCTCATGAGCTATTAGCCTATTTTTTAATAAAAGATTCTTGTCCTTACAATTAGAGAACATGAAATAGTGCTCTAAAGAGCAACTTGCCAAAGGAAGACTCCAGTGAAGTCAGTGTCCTACAAATTATTGGGCCCAGCCACAAGCTGGGTCAATTTTGCTGGTGTGCAGTCGTGCAAAGAGAGGAGGGGTCTGATGAGAGTCAAGACAAAGACTTAGCATCACATGTGAATTATCCTCATTTGAACTGGTTGCGTTCTAACTAATTTTGCCAACTCTGGACTAGGACCTGAAGATATAACAAAACAAGCTATCAGTATTGTATTCTTTGAGTAAACTCTCTCCTTTTTCTTTCTTTCACATATCTTTTTTTCCCTACAAAACTAAGAGTGATTTATCCTGAGTTTGTAAATAGTGACTTGGTACTACGCTGGAGAACTACGTTAGTTATTTGTTCTTAAGGAATTATTTCACATTATAACATATTAAATGAACAGCTACTGAAGGCCCTGATACATAAAATCAAATAATGTTATACAAGTAGCACAAATATTTTCCATTAAAACAAAATTCAAAACTTAATACAGGATATAGAGTTGGTATGAATCCACATCCACCACAAACTTGTCTTAATAACGAGGCTTATTCAGATTTATGCTTAAGCGTTTGCTTTCTTCAAGGAGAGGAATCGATAATCTAACAGTTATAACCTAATTCATTTGCAAGAATGTTATGAAGAGCATCATGTTTAAGCTGAAATTAAAGTACATCCAGGAAAGACCTACCATGCTGCATTCTTTGGGACAGTTAAAAAAAAAAAAACAAAAAAACAAACAACTTGTTTGTATGAATTAACGCTGAGCTCAAAGTTGAGATGTCCTAAATACCATGACTGCTACATCCCTAAAAGCCATCTTTAGTATCAAAACGGCTTACAGCCTTGTTTTTAAAGGAAATATATATATATATATATTTTACTTTAGAAAACCTAAGATTTTTGTGTGTGTGTGTGTGTGTATTTATGTATATGCATATTGCTGATCTTTGTATTCTATAGATACAGCAGAAAGGCGTCTGTTCCAAGAACCTAAGTAATCACCTTATGTGCTTTTTTGACTGGAATGCCGAAGGAAGTGCCCTTTTTTTCTTTGTGGGTGTTGAAAGGTTTCCAATTAATGAAGTTTGTAGGTTAGTTATGACTCATCTCCTGTTATCAGTTGCTTAGATTTGAGTTGTTAGTACTGGGTGTTTTCCAATTAAAAATTGAGTTTATGCTTAGTATTTGGCAAGGGAATTTTGATGTCCTGATACAATTTTCCAGGACAGATACAGGATTCTGTATGTCAAGGTAGATAATGGTATTATAGAAGAAATATGAAGTAAAGATATTTCATTGACAGTTAAAAAGGCAATTAAGTATTAAGTGTTTTTTTTTTTTTTTTTTTTTTTTTTAATTTGGAGCAAGTGCTACTTGATGTATTTCAAATATGATTACATCATTTTTATGTCACTATCTTAGCATGCACAGTGGGGAATGTGGGCACAGTGTGATGAGTGTTACATGAGTAAGAGGTACCATGTAGCTTCTGCCTTAAATAATTTCTAATCTGTAGCAGGTCTTCCAGTCCTGTTACTTGCACTTCAATGTTCTATCTGTTGGCAGTGATCATACTTCAGTAAAATGAAGTTTCTGATACTACGCTGTCAGCATATGCTGTTTTTTTAAGCATACATTAGATATATTTGCTTGTTTAATTGTTAATAATTCATTCTTTTAGTTTTTCTTTAAGCTAATGGCTTTTTACTGGACTGCTTTTCAGGAAGACTTATGCATGAAATATATTCCTTAATTTATATATCTTCTCAACTTCAACTTTTTTTTTTTTTTTACTTCCTTTAGAGTAAAAGTAATTTGTGAATTTTCAGTTGGGATTAATAAGGAAACTGAAATATGGAGAGAAAAAAACAACAACAACTCGTGTTGTGAATGTGGGTATGATAAAATCTAGTCATGGTCCCTAATTGATAATAAGAGTGGACAGTTGTGTGTATTGTCTGGTCGTAATTTTTACCTGTACAGCATCAGTAAGAATTGCTCTGAGGGAGCTTTGAGCTGTCTGGAGAGTACACAAGATGGAGCTGGTTTTTTTTGGTTTTGTTTTGTGTTTTTTTGCCTCTGCAGGCAATGTTCTCTAGTCCTTCATGTTCAATTTCTGTATAAAACACTTAAACAGTGGGACAAAGAGCAAGATAGAAACGGTCTCAGTGTTCTTGTCTTAAGGGCCATAGTTCAAGTGCTAGATCTTTCTCCAAAAAGTCGTTATTCATGCATAATTGATAGGGTATACTTTAGGAGAAACTGTACACACTTTAGCAATAATTAGACACAAGTCTACCATATAGGTTAGCCTTTGAATAAGGACAACTTTCTTGCTATCGGAAGATGTGATTTAGCTTTTTGAAAACTAATGAAATCTCTAAACCCTAGTATTTAAATCACTGAGTTGTCATATTAGATGAGAAGATTTTTTTTCTATTCCGTGTCTGTTTAGATTGAATGCAACCTTGACTTTTCTTTGTGTCCTGTTACAAGTTTTAAAATTAATTATGTCTACCTAAATCATAATCCAACTTTTCTGTAAAGTATTGGGAATTGGATTTGCATCTTCACTTCTCAGAAAAAATGCATGTAATGAGGTATGAAGGAAGGGTGAATTCTGTAATGGGTGTGTGGGATTAAGACTTTTCTAGATGGCTTAATCTTTGTATCTCTGCTGTGCGAAGTTGAATTGGTCAGTTAAATGTTTAATTGCTGTTCTACATTTTTAATGCCGGTAAAATACTAAGCTACAACTAGCCAGAACAGTGGCATATGCTGTCTTTGTTAGATTCCCTTTCTCTGACAAGCATCACTTCTGTTCTCCCAGAGCAGACTTTAAACATGGCAAGGCAGCTGCTGAAGGCAGAACGTTCATATTTCTGAGGTGTCTGGAGTTGAGAACAGATTCAAGATGGGAAATTACAGAAGAGAACAGGCTCTTGTTCCTAATGGGCAGAAATAATGTAAAACAGGTCTTTGTGTTTCAAAATATGAGTCTGCAGAGAAATGTAACTTTGTTATTGACTTTCAGAAGAAAGTGTGGCTGAGTTGAAGGGACCAAGTATGCATTGTGAGCAATTGATGCAGAATACTGCTAGCTCACTGTAATGCTGGCTGATAAATGGATCCAGGAAGAAAAATTCTGAAGCTTCTATCTTTTTAAGCAATCTTAGGTACTGTACAGCTGTGGTACTGAAATGAAGTCCTTGATACCCGAGGAATGAATGTGGTTCTTCAGTTTTGACCTCTTGAAATGAGGCTGTAGTTGTACAGTGTACAGAATCTACACTGAATGTATGTACTTTCCATTTATATGCAATATATATGAAAGTTATTTTAGGGAGTAAATGATGAAAAACATTCTTAACAGTTTTTTAACCTTTTTCTTATGTTCTTGTGAGTCCATTTTCTTTGACAGCGGTATTAGATGAGTACTCTGGCATTGTGGTAAACTTTGTGTTTCTACAGAGTGTGAGCAAGTATAAATATAGGAAAGCTGACTGGATAGAAAAGTATGCCTTCCTTTTGATGTGTGGAAGAGCAAGATATCTCAGAGTCTGTTCTGAAGAGCCAGTGTCTTTAAAAGTCTAGGCCTTGCTGCCTAATCTTCCTTTCCTTTCAGTAGAAAGGAAGATTGAAAAGAAGGGGAAGATTAGCCCATATGAAAATGTGCAGGACTTCAGCGTAATCATTCTGTTCGTGCTTAACCACGATGAACTTGGTGGTATAGAGAGGCAGCCTAATAAGAGAGTTTCTGATCTTTTTCAAAATTGTAAAGCTTTCTACTTACAGGATGAGATGTCAGTATTACACTGGGGCTATAAAACTTTTTTCCTATCCCGTAGGTCAGTTTTGAATGTTTAATATGTGGTAAAGTGGTGATCTATTAATGCTTGGTAAGCAGGTCTATTGAAGGAGACGGAATAGAGAAAGTATATAGCAGGATGAGATGTAGAATTACTGTATTCCCAGTTTGTTTTGGTCTTATAAAATGCCATAAATCATGGAATTTGAAGGAACGGGTTCACAAATCACAGGTTTGAAGGAACCTCTGGCGGTCATCTGATCCAACTCTAAACTCAAGCAAAAATATACAGAGAAGGTTGTCCGTGAGCATGTCTTACTTGTATTCTGAATTTCTCTAAGGAGGAGGTTCCCCAGACTCCGAGCTAGCTGTTGCAGGGCTCAGTCATCCTTACAGTATGTTCAGAAGGATTCTTTCATGTTTCAGTTTGTGCTCAGTGCCTCTTGTTCTATCACTGGGCATCACTGAAGAGTTTGGCTCTGACTTTATAACTTTGTGTCAGATATTTATATACATTTTATAAGGTCCCCTAGAACCTTCTGCAGGCTAAACAGCTTCAACTCTCTGAGCCTTTACTCTTATATGCAATGCTCAAGTTCTTTGATCTTCTTGGCCTTCCTTAGTATATCAGTGCCCCTCATGGACTGAGGAGCCTGACACTGGGATGAAGCACTCCAGGTGCTTTGGGTCCCCTACCCCATTCAGCAGCAGCCACAAACTTTCCCCAGTCTTCTCTTTGCTATCAATGTACTACTTCTAGACGTTTGCCTTGTTGTTTTTGACGTACCTCACTGGACTCGTATCCAGGTGGGCTTTGGCTTTCCTAACCATGTTCTGCTTGGGTTGTGTCTCAGTGTTCCTTTCAGTTTCTGTCACTGCATCCACTGCTTGTATGTTTCCCTTCTTATGTTTTGAAACATATTCAGTGTTACTCCTGGATATCTCAGCCTATCTATGGTTGTAATTTTTGCACTCCTGACTTTGGATATAGATACAGCATCTGTTCTGTGATGTCCTATGTTTTTTTTTGGTGTGATATACAGAGTTACATATCAGACTGCATGTTCCCTTTTTAAAGGAAGGACACCGAGGCCTATGCCCCACTAGTTTCAGACTGTTTGTACTTATCTGAATGGATGATGTTGATATGCTCTGTAAAGGCTCATAACAAAACCCTTCAGGTCAAACTGCAGTTCTACATTTATTTTCTTTAACTTTTTATATAAAATATTTGCTCAATGGTGTGGGAACGTTTAGAAATCTGAAATGCAAAAGGTAGAAGTTGAGGCATTGAGCATGTCCTCTTCCTGAATGGCTTTTAATACTTATTGCATCTTGGATTCATGTAAAATAAAACCTGAAATCTATTGCTATAACCAAAGATTTAATGCCATAAAAACAGCATCCAGCAGCTTCATCAAAGTCCAACTGTGGAAATTGCAGCTGCAATGCTGAACATTTCTCCATGTATAATTTAGTAAATCACACTGAATATACTTTTTTCCTGTCCACCACTGGATGATGGTTGCACAAAATGTTTCAGTGTTGGATAGGTGACTTTGCTGCAGCCAATATCTTGCTTGAAGATCTAATCCACAGATTAATTCATTCATTAAAAATCAAATACTCCCCAAGCCATCTGCAGCTCCTGATTACTGTTCTACTCATCCTGAATTTTTCGGCCTCATATTGGCTCTATCTAATGAGAGAATCTTGTTTAATGTTAGACATCTTGGTATTATTTATGGAATTGCTGCATTAGACAACATTTGCTTGTGTTTGTGATAATAGTCACTGTTTATTTAGTGTTTATCAAGTGTTAATTTTAGAACTAGATAAGCACATTACAGTGATCACTTTAATGTACAGAATGAATTGGGTTTGTTGGTAAATCCTGTCTCGATGGAGGAAAAAGTGCCATCTGCTGCATTAATATTTCTTCACAAATATATGAATGTATCTTGTGTTACACAATTGTGTTTAATAGCACTTATTCTAACTCTAAACTTGTGAGTTGATCAGTGCTTCAGTAATTTGTGATACATAGGCATTGCTATAAAATTTGTTAAGGGCAAAGAAAAATTGGTGATCAGTCTTCTATATTAAAACCTTGTTACTGTTTTTCGTTCTTCTGCTGTCATCATATCAGTTACTGCAGTGGCTGTTTGGTGAAGCTGTATTTAGATTTTTTTTTTAATTATTATTTTTAATAAACATAGCCCAGTTTATTTAGCTTACAGAAGCTGTTTCTTTGTGCTCATCTCAAGAAAAGGAGAGGTGAGAGCTTCTCCTGTCAACTCAAAGTTGTGTGTTTTTTTTTTTTTTTTTACAGTAGTGTTCATCTATTGCCAATGGTTTAAGGACAGGAAAGCAGGAAAAAGAAAGAAATCAATCCGTCTGTAGTCCTTTTTTGCCCTTCTTAAGAAACTGTATCTCTTTTTGTGGAAAGTTATTTTTACCTTTGAATAAATAAGATGGTAACCTTTATGTAGTAAGTAGTCATTTATCTTACACGTATAGATCTAAATAGCAAATTGCTTATTTGTAAGTATGCAGTATTTCTTACAATGTCTGTGGGTTTCAAGAGATGGTTGGGAATATTTTGATGTTCCCCCTTCCCTCTCCCAAACTGCACCATTAAAGGGAATCAGTATCAAATTTAGAGACAGTGCATACATTAGAAAGTTTTTATGCACACACATAAGTTGTATTAAAATTCTGAAAATAACAGTCGTTAAGACTGGAATGGACCTCTGGAGGTCATCTGGTCCAACCCCTCTGCTCAGGCAGGTTGCCCAGGACCATGTCCAGATGGCTTTTGAATATTTGTAATAAAGAAAACTTCAGAGCCTTGTTCAGCAGCCTATTCCAGTGTCTTCTCTGGGCAACTTGGTGCCAGTGCTTACCACCTGTACAGTGAAGAAGTGCTTCTTGATGGTCAGATGGAACCTTCCCAGTTTTAATTTCTCCCCATGGCCTCTTTTCCTGGCACTGGTTATAACTGAAAAGAGTCTAGCTCTGTCCTCTTTTCACCCTCAGTGCAGATATTCATAGATGTTAAATCCTCCCTTCTAAGCTTTCTCTTCTGCAGGCTGAGCAGTCATAGCTCACTCAGCTCATAGGAGAGATGCTACCATCCCTTGATCGATTGTGGATCCCCTTCATTGGACTTTTTTCCAGTACGTTTGTGTGGGAATTGTTGGGTCATGGCCTGAACCAGTGATTGAGCACTAGGTGAGGAGGTGTAGCAAGCCTTACGAGCAGAGGTGCAAGCAGTTCCCTGGGTCCACCTCTCCCTAGCTCCATAATAAGGGCTGGCAGCTGAAAGGGAAGCATCTCTACTTGGAGGTCATCTCCTTTGGGAGTTTCCAGTGAGTTCTGATCCTTGGAAAGTAATAAGCCATTCCTTCTTCATTATTGAATTGTGGCCACTACCTTTCTCGGGTGATCTGAAACTGGTTAAAGGCAAATGACTCTACCACTGCCTATTGTTACAATGTTCATGTCTCCCTTCTACTGAAGGACCCAGAACTGGACTTAGCACTTCAGGTGTGGCCTGGCTGATGCTAAATCAGGCTGAGTCTTACCTCTCTTGACTGGTTTTAAACACATGGCTTATTGCAGTCAAGTACAACTATTTTTTCGTGGGCTTTTTGCAGACTCATGTTCAGATTGGTGTCTACTAGGAACCATAAGTCCTTTTCTGCAGAGCTGCTTTCCAGCTGTAGCCTGAAGCCTGGTGGTGCTCTTCCTCAGGTGCAGGACTTTGCACTTCTTTCCTAAACTAAGCTTGATTTCATTTCTATGGAGCTGAAGAGCTGTAAGTACTCTCTATGGTCAGCTGGTATATGAATACACTTAATTCTTAGATCTTAGTAGCAATATACAGTTAGTAAAGTCCAGTGCAGAAGTGTATGTTGGAAGCCATGGTGTCTATACTCAAGTCTGTAGCAGAACAAAGCACCATATTCACTGTTAATTTCAGGCCTCCATCCAAAGCTGAACAAGTTGGCTGGGGGACATCAAGTGTTAGTGTTTTTGTTTAGACTTGTTCCAGGGAAAAAAAAACTCTTATAGACCCTATAAAAAGAACAAAATGACTGGAAGATATAGCACATCTCCCTGCCCTGCTCCTGCCAGTGCTCCATTGCTGTGGTCCAGAAAAATTTGCTTTTTTTTTTTTTAAGGTGTAGATCATTAAAGAATAATCGCTTATGAGAATTTCAGTAAAGCTTCGATTTTTTCCAATATTGTTGGTTTGAATTTTGCATGTTAGCTGTAAACTTAATTCCTGCTATCCAACAAACAAATCATTGCTGCCTTGATATTTGCAGTCAGGACAGGGAAGAATAATAGCTTCTGAAAAGCTGTAAAATATAACTACACTAGCAGGAACTGCTAGGTTCTTGTGTGTGTTCAACAGAAGATGTTTTTTTAAAAAAGAAAAAAAGCCTCTTGCAAGTGATACCAATGAGGAGAGGGAAACAAGCAGAGCTCCCTGGAGAATTACAGCAGAGTAAAATTATGTGGTACATCTGGAGTTTGCATAGGCTGAAATACAACTCTGAAGAAGTAGTAAATCTAGGGAAAAAAATATATATAGATGTACAAGTGGACTGTAAATTAGATTTTGAGTACTTATGATAGGACAGTTTATAAAAGGAATTTTGAGATGCTGCTGGGAGATGACTACTAGTGTGTGTTATACTTGTAAATATAAGGTACTGAAGTTTTGCTGCCATTTCTAACTTTTTCTACATCAATAGATGTGTTTAAAATATATTTGGAAGATGCTGCTAGTGATTGTATGCAGGTTTTGTGATGGGTTCTGATTTAATGGATTCAGTGAATGATTGTCTACTCTAGTTGGGAATCTTAGAGGGAGATCTTCAAAACAGACTGTGATTGTGCTATAAAGAGTTCTTTCTAAACCTGACTGATATTCAGAACATGCAGAAAACTTGTTTATATTTGATACTTAAGAATCTTGCTATTTCAACTCTGTACTTGTTGCAAAATTATTTGAATGAATTCATTACGCTGCTGGTATATGTAGAGTTTTTGTAGTTGATTCGTTGTGATTTAGCCAGGCGTTTACATTTGTGCCAGTTTTGTGTATCATCCTTCACCTATCACTGTCAGTAGAGTAAGATAGGCTTTTCCAATGAAATATTTTAAATAGCTGGTACTCGCAGTCATAGGGAGTGTTTCTTCACAGCTCATTTATTTTTATGTAGGCTGCCACAAATGAATTACATTGCTTTCATTGACAGAGTCTGTTGGACCTTATAACTGAAGCAGCTGGAGAATGAATGGAGGTATTTTTTACTGTGTGTTTTTTTTTTTTTTTTTTTTGAGAAAAATGTTTTGGATCAAAAGCAAACTAAAGTACCACATCTGCAAATCGATGCAGAACTAATTTTTTATGATTTTCTCTAAACATAATGAAGACTTCTATTTACAGGAAATTAATTGACCATACATATCTTCCACTCCTCACGGGGAAACTCTTTAAGCTTCTTCAGACAGTACCATTGTATTGCTGGGGTTTTAACCTAGCAGCTCGGGTTGTTATCCAGTTGTTAGTGTGGAAAAGAAAGAATAAAACAAACAAAAATCTTAGTTTTTCTCCCTGTTGGGGAGGCATGTTGGTAGCAAGCGTAGTTTAGTATGTTCGTTAGCTACACATTTCCAGAAAGGATTTGATACTGAGAATAATGTTATGTTGCCAGTTGCTGTTATGTTTTAAAGTTTATCTTATTTTTCTCCTCCAACCCCTTGTTGGACATCATTCCTGTACTTTTCAGGTTGTCGTTTAGCACTGTGCTTAGTATTTGACACTTTGTTTTAATATGCAGGATGGTCTCCTCAAGCAAATTTGGTGACTACTTTTCTTTGCCTTTGCAGACTGTACTGCCTTCATACAGCCTCATTAAAACAATGAATTTCTTGTAAATAGCTCTGTTATGTTTAATTATACATCTGTGGTGTTTTTATGGAAGTTAACTTGAGTATGGGTATCAGAGCTATAAGATTATCCTCTAAGAAAACTAATAGTCAAGTAACTTTTTAACTGGATGCAGAAATTGCAGATTACTGGTTTGTCAAGTTTCAATTGGAAAATGTTGAAATCCACAGATAAAAGGTAAAGTGTTCTTACAAAAACAGAATTTACAGGCAAGTAACTTTTTTTTTTTTTAATAGGGTTAAGGGTACTGAACTGTTACTTACAAAAGTCATTGGCTTTTTTTTTTTCATAAACAAAATGTCTGCACCCGCTAACTCTGGAAGGAAAGAAAGCTTCCTCCTTAAATTAATTTTTCAGATCTGCTGAGTTAAGTAGTGTTTTCTGTGTGGGAATAGGTGAAGGTATTTTCACATGAGCTTAGTAGGAGCCCCTGGTGCAGGTATGCACAACCTGTGGGCTGTGTGCAGCCTGGCATATCTCACATTGCGGTCTCCCCCTGCACCACTCCATCACAGCAGCAGTGTTTCCTCACCGAGCCCAGGGAGGGAACCCTGGTGCTGATGCCAGATCTGCACTCCTCACTCACAACAACCAAACACTGGTGTGCTATTAACATTGTCCAGGCTGAAATCAGGCTGCGGGGAGGGCTTGGTGCAGTACCAGCTCTGATTTACGGCAAATAATTTCATGCATTTTGATCCATGAGCTGAAGAGTCCTGTGAGCAGTGAATTGTAACTGCTGCCACTGAACCGGACTAATGCATTAGTTTCACTTAGCAAGGTAAAACATCCTACTAGTTTCATGCTTTCGTTGTACTCCTTTTTTATTAAAAAAAATATAATTTTATTACTTATACTTCAGCTGTATTATGTAATTCGTAAAGGCTGCTCCAAAAGTTATGCCTTGTTATGCTGGCCCATGATGTCACAGAAGGATGTTGGTGGTATGACAGTAGGAGTTGAACCTTTGCACCAATATCCTGTTACGATTTGTTGCCGTGTTACAGATGGCAGCAGAGAGGCAGACTGATAAAGTGATATCTGACATGGAAGCCTTTATGAAGCAAAGGTTCAACAACAAAAAAACCACAATGTAACAGTTGTGTATTCGAAATTGTGGAAGTTTCTATTTGAGGATATTTTTTTATAGGTAGTTTTTAATAGCTTGTTCATTTCTAGTACTGATTTCTCTCTCCCCTTTCCTTCTTCCCTCTTTGCCTTTTCTCTTCCCTTTGACACCTACAATGTGTTCTTCTAGTTGAAATCCTTAGAGGAAAAGCCTCCAGTTGCTTTACAAGTAGACAGAGAAAAGGAACAAAATTATTTAGGATAATAGGTGTGCACTCACATCCATAAAACTTGTGATTTCTCCAGTGACCAATGCCTTAGATGCACACAATGCCTTATGTAGCAGATCAATTAGTGTTACTGGAAGACTTGATTTCTCTTAGGTCAGTTCTAAGCTTTTTTTTTGCTGAGTTGAGCAGCTTAATGTCTTCGCATTCTCTTATGATTACCTTCTATAAAAGAAACCTTTATGCTGTGGATTGGCGTGCTTGCATGTTAAAACTGTGTAGCATAGAAGTGCTCTAACTAGTTATAATTCAGCCACCTCAGGTACCAAAAGCTTCTAGCTATGACAGCATGGATCTCTGCATGATTAATTTACTTCTGTCCTCAAAAGATCTGCATTGTTGCAGTCAGGCTCATGTGCCAGTTTCACACTGGTGCACAGCTAAAATTTCCACTATGTTGCTCTTATTCCTCCTCCTCAAAAGAGTAGGGGGGGGAAAATAATGTGGGGGGACAAGGGGAGGAAGCTCACAGGTTCAGATCAGGGAAGTTTTAATTGTTAAACGAACCAAGATCAACGAAGGCTGTGTAGAAACAGACAGGGAACAGTTATTCTCTTCTTCCCACTAGCAGGCAATATTCAGCTGTGTCTTGGAAAACAGGGTCTTGAAACACAGCAGTGATTTAGGTGGACAGCTATTTTCATACCCAGAGCCCTCCACTTCTACTTCCCTTTCCCTAGCTTTGGTTGCTGCGTATGATGCCAAAAAGTTTGGAATGTCCTTTGGTTGGTTGAAGTCAGCTGCCCTGGTGATGTACCCTCCTCCCCTTGCCTACCTCTGTCTCCTGGCTGTGGGTGTCAGAGAGAGACTGTGCTGTGCCAGCACTGTGCTGATCTGCCAGCATAGGGCATAGTGCTACCTGGGCTGTTGTGGAGAGAGTGCACTCCAACTGGGGCTTATAATCCTGTGTTGGAAGTAACCTACACTGGACCATTGAATCTAAATCCTGGCTCAATACAGTACTACTGAAAATCAAACCCTGTGTTGAGTGATGTCCATACACACCCTTGAACTCGAGTAGCTTGGGGCAGAGCCTTTCCTTAAGCTCCTGGCCCTCCCCTGGCACAGCTCCATGCCATTCCCTCGGGCTCTATCGCTGTCCCAAGAGCAGAGCTCAGCGCTGCCCTCTGCTCCCTGTGAGGAGCTGTAGCTGCCATGATGTATCCCCTCAGCTCCTCTGCTGTGGGCTGAGCAAACTCAGGGGCCTCAGCTGTTCCTTGTGCATCTTGTCCTTCAGACCTTTCACCATCTTTGTAGCCCTCCTTTAAACAGTAAGAGCATTATGTCTTTCTGATATTGAGACACAGCAAACTGCATACAGTTCTTCAAGTGAGAGCAGGGCAGAGTGGGAAAGGCCCTTGCCTCTGTTGGTTAACATTGGTCTGCTTGATGTAGCCTGGTTTAGAGTTGGTGCTTTATGTGTCAGAATAGTTTTGTTCTTGCAAATCTTATATGTGTATATGTAAATATGTAAGCATGCAAATTTGTATATGGGAAGATAGTGTTGGAAATATTTTCTCAATTGTCTCCTTCCAGATCTAATCATTTGGGACCCTGAAGTCAGCTTCAGCTTGGTTGATTTGGTGAAACCAAAAGAAAAAAAATTAACAATAGCTGTAACAAAAGAAAGGTTAATGCTTCCTAAAGAGTAAAACTCTGCATTTCTGCAACTTTATTTATTTAACTTTATTTACTGATAAACGTGACTTACAAATAATGTGGATAAAACAAAGCACTAATAAAGAGATTTTTCATGTTTTGAATGAGAAAAGTTATACAAGTGCTACAATAAACTTGTATTGACTAAGGAGTTAAAGCTCAATATAAATTATGTGTTGAGTAAGGATGTTTTGGGTACCGTCCTTTCACTTACTCCATAGTCATGTTGTAGTCACTAAAAGCTTGCTTAGTTTGGAATAGGAGTGCATGACAGTTTGATATGGAAGAAGCAAGGTATTAGTCACAAAGCATGAGCTGCTGATTCAGCTGTGGACACGATGTACTTCTTTAAAGTCAAGTTGTTTCAAATTATTGTGCTGAAATTAATCAGGAAAAATGTTTACACCCAAACAGACACAAAAAGCATCAATATTACTTTAGAGGCGGGGGATAAATTACATCTCTTATTTCTATGTCAGTCTATGTCGAAATTAACTTAACCAATTATTTAAGATAAACAGACTGAGCAGACTTTCTTCAAGGAAGTTTCTCATTTGAGTTGTTTCAGCTCTACTTGCATCTCAGTGCGTGTGGAGTTTTCTTGAAGCAATGAATTGAAGATAGCTTTCAGCCTTACTAGTGTTTGGACAGCATCTATGCCTTGAGTCATTGTGACCTTCTCACCTTCAGAGCTCCCTTGTTCAGTACATTCCACAAGTGAAGATACTTTAAAGACACACAAAGGACATGGTAAATTTAGGTTTAATAAAAATAAGCGTCCCATATGCATAGAAAATTTAATGTGGAAATTGGATTTCACTAGACTTTCTTTGAAAAGGTGAGGGAAGGTATTAATGCTTTATAAGGCGCTTATCATCGGTTTCTGGATTTTACTGAGTTACTCTAGGAAGAGAGATTAATAGAAGTAACCAGCAACTTCTAACAGTACAAAGCATTTTTTTCTTTAAAGGGTTAGATATTGCATTTAATTGTCAGCTATTTTTCTAGGGAACTTTAGAGGGAAAAGAATTCTTACTGCACTATCACAGAATCACAGAATTGTAGGGGTTGGAAGGGACCTCCAGAGATCGAGTCCAACCCCCCTGCCAAAGGAGGTTCCCTACAGTAGGTTGCACAGGTAGGCATCCAGGCAGGTCTTGAACATCTCCAGAGGAGACTCCACCACCTCCCTGGGCAGCCTGTTCCAGTGCTCCGTCACCCTCACTGTAAAGAAGTTCTTGCGCATGTTTGTGCGGAACTTCCTATGCTGCAGTTTCCAGCCGTTTCCCCTTGTCCTGTCTCCACTCACCACTGAAAAGAGTCCGGCCTCGCCATTCTAAAGTTTGCCTCCAAAGTTATGGTGTCATGAGCTTTCACAGTAAGCAGGTGAATACACAATGCTTATACCTTTTCCTGTACATGTTTCGTGTGCTGGGCTGGTAGTAGTTGAACACTTTGCTTACACTGGTTGGCAGCATGAAATATATGAAGTATTTTCTTGATGTGCTGATGCTACTTGCTGTTGTTACTTAGCACTTTCAATGTGCTAATAAACTGTACTTGAAGAGTTGGTAGTTTTTACTATTAGGGCTTCAATTTTTTACTAATTGAGGAAATTGCTGACCCAATTCTAAGATTTGCAATAGAAGAAAATATATTTCCTTTTGATGAAGAGTCCTAAAGTTGGAAAAAGTAATAAAATTGCTTAATATAGTTGCTCAGAGCTCAAGTCTTTAAAAGCAGATATAAACCAGGAAAATAACTTTTCTTGCTGCTTAAATATGAGCCAATTAATTTAGCGGGGACAATATTTTGATCCTGTGGAAACTAACTTCAGATTTGGGAATTACCAGTACACCAACTTGAATGATGTCCTGTGTACCCAATAGCTTGATGAAAACATGTTGACAGGACATCAAAGCAGGGTGTGGAATTTTCTGAATGATTGCAATTACTTTCAGTTTCTACTTGTTCTAAATCACTTCAAGTGTTTTTGGGGAGAAGTTTTTTGGTGAAGCAGCAAAATATGAGTAACTGCTGGGTATGTTCTTGTTCAGATGTAGCAAGCGTGCCACAGCATTCCAGGAATGAAGGATGAGACTGGATTAGAACTCTCACTTTTTCAAAATAATGATATAAAGTCATGTCAAACAGCTTCATACATATTTATATATATAAAATATAAAAATGAGGCCATGAGATAATTTCCTCACTTCCTGATGGAGTTAAAATTAGTGTCATAACCTCCTGAGTCTCATAGTGTATCGTATTGTGCATCTCCTTGAGTATACTGAGAGTCTGTAGGTTTTTTCTTATTGAATTTTAACTAGCTGAATACTAACTATGCTTGAATTTTTTTAAAAGATGATATTAGTAAATGTGAGGTGTTGATTAATCTTCATTGCATGTGTGAAAATAGGAATTACCTGAAGATCCTTTACTGTGTTACAGTGGAGTTTGTAACCTTTCTTTTACTTTAATAAAATTAAGTTGAAATGAATGAGTGATTATAAAAATACTAATTGTGTTCTGTTCCTGAGAGATTTATTTCCTGAGCACAGCATTGTGGCAGACATTACTTTAGAAGTGCTAATAGTATCCATGAACTTCATTGATAAATGCAGTTACTTTGGAATAAGGTCAATTTTTCTCAATGTGTTTGGAAGTCAGTCTGGATTTGTGTTTTATTCCAGGTTAAGCATTCATATATATTATTTAAAAGTTGATATCTACATATTGAAAAGATGGTATTTTAGTGCAGAGAAGTCTCGGGCATGCAGCGTCAGTGGTTATCATATAGATACTATTCTTATCTGGTGATAAGAGCCACAGATTTATACTTTCACTGGGTGTATTATTTACAGAGTTAGGTGATGTTGTTTCCCCCATCGTTTGCAGACTTTCTCTGTAGTATTCAGATTTATAGTCAGACAGATATAGTTTGTTTTGTACGTTGAGGCTATTCCATTTTAGGTGCCTTTTCCTTGACTCCCTGCTTCTCCCCAGGTTTGTAAATTCAGTTTGTGGAGAACTTAATTTTAGCCTGATCCTCATGTTTCCTCTTGCTGTGTAGCTACTACTGTGCATCAATTTGGTACATGGAAGTTCTCTATTGCTTAATTCCTACGTATAGTTCAACTGAATGCCAATTTTAATCCCGTGAATTACAAGTTGTAACCTCCAGATTGGTACTCAAAAGGGTAGAGTAGAAGTGGGTAATCTTCCTCTCCCTGCTGCCTTTTCTTTTGATGCAGCTCAGGGTACTCTTGGCCTTTATCTTAACATAGAGGAAAAACTTTTCCTGTCCCTCTTGCCCTGCCTATCCCTTCCATGTCACTCCCATTTTGTTCTCATCCTGCCAAGTTAGTATCTCTTGTAAGAGAATTTTTCTTCTGAAACTTTTAAAATACTTTTGCATTTAAGTTTGGTAGTGTGAAGAATAAAGTGTCTCTAGTACCCAAGAGTTACAAGAATAGATTATCTGTGACACTATTTTTGTGGTGAGGACAGAGCCTGCTGCACCATTCTTAAGAACTCTTCATGAATTATGTGCTTTGTTGAAATGAGCCAAATCCTTATCATAATTGAATGGAAACGTGGGCATGATATTTCAGGAATTTGAATAATTATCCTTTTCTCAGTTTAACAGTGAAAATTTTAAAAGGTGAAGGAAAAAAAAGCGTCAACTCAGTAATAATGGTGATAATAATCCCTTTGGTAAAACCAAAATTTTCATTTCCCAGGTTGGTTGGCGTGAAACTATCCATGCCCAGGTCTTTACTGAGTTGCAATTACAGAGCAAAGTTTGTGCTTTTCTCATCACTGATGTTCCAAACAATTTTCCTATGCATTTGTCTCTAATGAGTATTTCTCACAGATGGGAAGCGATATGCTATTTTCTTGTACTTAATGTCGTGCATAATACTGCACATAGACCTTTAAATTTTTTATGCAGATTTAACTCAGATCACTGCAGTAAAATACCACCTTATTTACAATTAAATGAAAAGCCTCTTAGTTGTCAGACTTTTCCAGACAAGCATTTTAAATGTCAGAAACCAGTTATTTGCCTCAGATCTGGCAGTTACCTGATTTGGTGTCTTAGTGTCGCTGGTGGAGAGCAAGGGATGGAGGAGGAAAGGTGACGTCATGGTGAAATTTAACTTGTGAGTCTTGGAAGGTGCAGAAAACTTCAGTTTTCCACAGAAGACCAGAGGAGTTGATGAAAAATATTTAAAATGCAGCTAAGGAAAAAACAAACAAACAAAACAAACAACAGCAATGATAAAACAAGCAAACAAAAAAGCAATCCATAGCCTGATATTTTGGAAATTGGTTTGTTCTCTGTTAAGATGAGTAACAAAGTTAATCAGCAAGGCTTTAGATACTCTAACACATAAGTTCTCTGACAAACTGAAACTGAACTAAAATCATCTTTGACCTCTTTGACCTCTTCCCACTGATTGGTGCTGGCTCAGCTCTGGCAGTGGTAGGTTTTTTTGGAGCAGCAGGAACTGGCTGTGCTCTGACACAGATCTGATCTGATGATTGGGCTAGATCTTGTAGGTCCTTTCCAACCTTGTGGTTCTATGATTCTGTGACAGGGCAGTGCTGGGCTCTGCTCACAGAGAGCTCCCCCTGCAGCTTCCCGCTACCAAAGTCTTGCCGTTGAAGTCCAATGAATATACACACAAAAGTGTTCTGAGATTCGTATGGTCTGCCTGTCAAAAGAGCTTGCTAATGTAGTTACAAGCACAGGAGTAGAGACTGAAACCAATTTTATTTATGTCAAGGATAACGTTAGAATGCTAGAAAGCAGGGAACTGGAAGCCATATATGTTTGCTTATTTTTTGAAAAGGAAAAAACACCAAAGCAAGAATCCATCTCTTCCCCCCTGCTCTCTCCTCTGGTCTGTAGCAATTAACAAAAGTGATCTCCTCTAACTTTAAGTATGTGGTACGTAACCATCCTCTTACTATCTGAAGAGTGAACCTTGCCGGTGCTGAGCATGCTTTTTCTGATCCTGCTTCATGTTGCTGTTAGCAAGATGCTGGTATTTGATCTGAGCCATGATGTGTTTGGCACAATGAA
The DNA here is from genome assembly GCF_019238085.1 of Lagopus leucura. NCBI lineage: Eukaryota > Metazoa > Chordata > Aves > Galliformes > Phasianidae > Lagopus > Lagopus leucura. The sequence goes on from NW_024962252.1 coordinate 92,280,497, forward strand.
GCACACTGTCATGAATTAACTGCTGTGTGACAGCAGTTCGTGGTGTGAATTGAGAGTTCAGTAAGTGATGTGTATCTCTCAGGGCAATGTGGGAGCTGAGGACAGGAGATGAAAGACAAAGTATTGAAGTAAGGTACGTTCACTCAGATATTGCTGCTATTGTTGTTTAGCTGTTCTCCCCTGAAATGTTCATGGAGAAATAATGGCTGTGATGCCAAGCATGATGCGGCTTTTCTTAAGAGGCCTGCTGAAGTTGTTTTTAATCTCCCACATAACCCATAGTTTGTCACTTGCATGGTTGTTTGGAGCTATTACAGATATTAACGACTAGCTTATGAATTCCTTCACAAAATGGGATAGAATCAGGTGACATTGACCTATGTTTTCCATGGATTTGCAATCATGGCTTGATTTATAGTATTCTGTAGTATAATAAAGTTAATTATGGAAGAACTGACTTCAATAGTCCAGGTAGCTGCCATGTTTGTTAAGCATATCATAGCTGATTTAGCAACTTCAAGAATTAACATGAAATGGCAAAGTAAATCTTAATGGCCAGGATTTAAATAATTCAGCGAACAAAAACTTATTTTGTTTTTAATTGAGAGTTTGAGAGTTTCAAACTCTGTGCAAACAATATATAATGACAATTTATGTATTTCTAATAAGTGATGCATTTTTTTCCACTTTGATATTCACAATTGCATGTAAATTGGCAGACTGGTCTTCCTGATAGTTTTATGAAAACAATAAGTGAGCCAAACATAAAAGCATGCTAAAATTTATATTCCCTTAGAAAAATGAAAATGCAGTGTCATGGGAGAACATGGGTTCAGTTATAGAATTACATAAAGTGCTGCTATGTCTGAACCAAAATTAATCATAATTGTTAGACTCTCATGTAAACAAATGGAACTCAGGAGCTCTTACCCAGAAAGCCTGGTTACTTTTTAAAGCCATGTTACATGGTGTACTTATTAAATAATGCTTAAATGTACAAATGCTGCTTTTAGAAACTGTGTAGACGCAAGGCTTGGCTAATTTAGTTTCTGGAGTTTCACAGCTAGTATTGTTACTTTTTCTTAATGGAGTTATTTGAGATACTAGAAAGTTGATTATGGCCACTAACCAGAAAGGATTTTTATCTCCTAAACGGTAGTCAGAAAGCTGTGAAATGATTTTGTTAGGAGAACAGTTGAACAATAGGAGTGAAAGGTGTGGCTGAGCTGCTACCTACTTTGTGCATTTCCTACCTGATGCTGTACTTGGGACACCACAGCCTGTGCTTGGGATGGAAAGTGTCCAACAGCTGCACTGTGCCACTTACAAAGTTATTTGTAAGACAGTGTGTATGAATAAAGAGTAATGACTTAGCTTTACTTCCAGAGGTGACTGTCATATATAGTAATGGAATAAAACTATTATGTAGAATCTGAGAAGAGGTCCTGATATTTGTACTTTTACAAACACTAAATCCTATAGGCTTTGAAGCTTACTTAGCAGTTCACGTATGCAGGTAGAGTTAGCAGAGTAACAATGTCATATTACTGCTAAAAGTGTTTTAATCTAATGTTTGTTGTATTTTCTTTTGGAAAATGAGAGGCAGAAAGTCTGCCGTGAATTATTCTGCTTTGCTATGTATGATTTTAAGGGGCATTAAGTGAGATTTAGTCTGTCTTATCACATGCTGGATTCTTAAAAAGGGAATATATTGGAAAAAGTTCTTATGATGCTAATGTATCAGATTACTCAACTTTTTGCAGACAAATCTTCAGTTGAGGAAAATGGTTGTAGTTTCACTACATTTTGACACTAGCAGAGTATCTCGTAGCCTGGGTTGTATACTTTGGTGATCTGAGAACGTTTGAAAGCACAAGGTATGCTGGAGGAGTAAGGATGAAAATGGTTACTTAGTAAGTGTCATAAAATTAAATCATACCAGTGTTGAGTTTTACATTTGTCTCTGAATTAATTGTAGATTCTCAGTTTGGATGTGTATTGGTATATGTAGGGAGATCTGTTTTTGTCCTTATTCCAGTGCTCAACATATAAAAACACACCCCCTTTTTGATTAGCCTGTGTTCTGATCTGCTTATTTTCAGTGAGACAATGACAAATATATTTGCATGTTTTACAGTTCTGGTTTTTATTGTTTCAAGGTCAAAATGTTCTCTAAGAAGCTGCTGCTCTGTACTGCATACACCATGCTTTATGTCTCTACCTGTTGTCCCTCACCATATTTAGTGATTTTTTTGAGCACTTGATCAAAACCCTGTAAGTGATCATTGGGGGAGTAAGCTGCTCTTGCAAATAAGCAAACCGTATTTGGAGCGTTATAGCTCTGAGAAGGAGCTAGGTGTGCTAACTAACAGATCATCCAGCATGTGGTGCATGAAAAAAGGGGTTTTTTTTTTTTTTTTTTTTTGTGAAAGTGTGAGAAATGACAGGGTGTGGTTCTCAGAGAGAAACGTTGATTCTTTTGAAGCCTAATGGAAAGTTGTCATGGATTTTAGAGAACAGACTGTTTCAGACTTGTTAGAGTGACAGTCCAAGTTAGGCAGCATTCTGACTGCCCTAAATATTGATACCGCTGTTTGTACCAGAATTTCGTAGTAGAAAATTGTGATACGGATTTAAGGGTGGGAAGATTGTCTAGATTTTTGTTTGGAGGTTGTGTCACAGTAAAGCATGTAGAGTCTATGTGACATGGGAAAGCTCAACTAAAGTGCTGAAAAGTTGCACCATAGAGTATAAACCTTACTCTGCTTACTTGTCTTTGCTTGTTACTGCTTACAAATCTAATGAGATTGGCTGCAAAATTAACTTAGTGTGGAGGATCAATAAAATAAACAAGAACAAAGTAATGGTAGGTGATTTTTATTCAAAGCGTTATATTCTGCTAGGATGTGTCATCTTGGTCTGATTAGAATTTTAAACATGCTTGGGAATTAAGAAGAAAGAGAAAATTGTTATATTTAAACAACAACAAAAAAAGCTCCAGAGCAGCAGCTTCTTAGAGAACATTTTGACCTTGAAACGATAAAAACCAGAACTGTAAAAAAGAAAATAATCCTGCTATTAATGAAGTACCATAACGTGGTATTGTGTGGAACAAAGCACAAACAGCAGAAGAATTAAGAAACAAGCAGATAAGAGGACAACAGTAGTCAGGCATGAAGATCTATTAAGATCTGATTTTTTTTTTTTTTTTTTTTCTTTAACATAGTTTTAAGGTTTTATTGTTGATCCATTCTAAGCCACCATGTAAATAAAATAATTTGAGGGCCTAGAACCACCGGCAGGAAATTTTATGAAATATTTCTGTAGTAATTGTTTTAGGTTACAAAGTACCTCAATTCAAACTTACGTTATACCACAGAAATGCTTTTTACTGGCATTACATGAAAGGATACAAGATTGTGAAATGAAAACCACTTCAATTATTGCATTGAATAAAAATGAAATCTGTCTATCTAATCCTGGAAATTTGTTATAATGTAATCACTCCAATGCCTCTCTGCGAGTAGTCAGTGTGTTAAGAATGTGTGCATTGACTTTATATAGTTGTCAACTAGGAGAGTCCCTCAGGTTCATCTGACAGAAGCATGAAGACTTGACTATGAACAAAAAGTATTACTATCAACTTGTATTTGCTATTTTAAGTTTGGATTTGGAGAAAGATGTGGAAACAGCATCATGATTTAAAGTTGATGTTAAATGCAACATCTCGCCTCCTGTAAGCAGCCAGTGGGAAATTGGCTAGTGGGAATGGTGCACTGTGTGTCGTGTTGCTTAGGAATTGCTTCTGTATTAAAATGGCTGAGCTACTTCACATGTTTGATGTAGTCATGTATGTATGTACACACATAGATGCATATATGCATTTTAAACTTTTATCTGTTCCGATTATTTGAAGTAGAGCTTTTAACAGTGTGGCCCACGAGGTTTAAGGATTGGGCTTGCATTTTCTCAGGGGTTGCACGTTCTGTTAGCTGTGTGTGTCTAGCAGGGAAGATGGCTGTGTGTGTGTGTGCAGCAAAAGCAGGGAAGAAGGCTGGGATGATTTTGACCAGCATGAAGACTGTGTATGATCAGTTGAGATGAGAGGTCTTTGCTGTGAGATGGAGAGGCATGCAATCTCTAGGTATTTTGATATGCTTTTAACATCTGTAAAGAGAAGAAATGCTATTGTAACAGTGGTATGTTCGGTGCAACTTTGCTGTTACATTTTTATGTTTTAATTTTCCCCGTAGTAGGTTCTCGTATAAATTCCAGAAGCTGTAAATATTTTGTCATAATTTTTATTGAGATCTTTGAATTTAGGCTCTAAGTCATATTTTATTTCATAAGCCACAGGTAAAAGGAGCTACAGAAAATCAGAGGACAGACTCTTTATAGCAGGTCTGTAGCAATAGAACAGGGGAAGATGGCTTCAAGCTCAGGGAGGATGGATTTAGGTTGGATGTTAAGAAAAAGTCTTTTACAATGAAGCAATGGAGCAGATTGCTGGAGATGTGAATGGTGCCCCACCCTGGAGACTTTGGGGTAGGTGGTCCTCAGGTGTTCCCAAGAATTCTAAGGATTCTATGGTTCTAACAAATGAGGCTATAAAACATTTTTATCTGTGTGCAGAATAATGTTGTTTACGTTATCAGCAAATGTATACTTTGTGCTTTATGTTTAGTGTATTTCCTTGTAATAATGATATTAAGTGATGACAACCATTTCTACAGGGTTCAGCCAATGCCTGACTTCTAAGTACATTACCCTACAACGCTCTCCTCTGCAAAGTGAAATATCATTTCTCTTGCGCATTCAAAGGACAGAAGATATACCTCTGCTTTCAGCATCTGTGTTTTACTAATGGACTTTATTTGAAATACCTTAATGTGATGTCAAGAATTATGAGGTCCTGCAGTATGTCTTTCATTGATTTTGTTGAAGATGATCAAGTGGTCAGGACTTGTTTTAACAGGTTGGTTATAAAAGATTCTACAAAAGCTTCATCTAAAGGTTGTGCAGCGTCTCTTCCTGCCCAGTACAGTCCTGTAGTGCTTGTGTAGCTACTCGCATCTTGAGTTTAGATTGCAGTCACCGGTGTCAGTTTCAAGACAAACTTCATGTGAAGTCCTGGTATTACTTAGCTGGTGTTGTTTTCAGGGAATCTCAGATGTAAAACAGAGAGCTTGAGAAGTAATGCTGGAAACGTGTTAGTATTTGGTTAAATGTGAGTTTGTCCCTTTAGAAGTATTAAATAAAAAAATGTGTGCATTAATCCAGTGCATCCAGTAATGGATCTGTGAGTGCTCTGTGGTTGTGTGGGGGACTACATATCAAGTCCAGAACTGTCAATGTAACCATCAGGAGAAGAGCCACAAGGAAAGGTGACAATGTGTATTCTGTTTCTGGAACATGACTTAAAATGCAAGCATAGGCATCTCTTAGATGGCTTACCTTCTTATGCTCTTTTAGTACTTGTTTAAAAAAAATTAAATCTGTAGCCATGACCCATGTACTGATTTTAAAAAAGTAGCTGTGAAACTAGTAGGCATCTAATGCACTTCTTTTAATTTGTGTTTATTTTTGATAAACTTACAAGTTTTTGCATTGGTTATTTAATATTAAAGCATAGGATGTAAGTTTTAGAATTTATAGAATGGTTAATCTTAAAATGGTTTGGTTATGAGAGTAATAAAGCATCATGAAAGCATAAGTACAAAATTCTTGCTTGCAAATACGGGTGTTGAATAAATATTGAAGTAGTTCTGGTCGTGGTTGTAAAAGTAAGTATTCCTGTCACATGCTGAACACTGCACCAAGCGTGTTCTTGCTGCAAAATATGGCTAGAGGAAAGGTTTTTAATTTTTAAATTTGAATCAATAGTTATTTTGTAGTTTAATTTTCTGATACCTCTTAACTACAATAAGCACAAACTTTGTGCCATTATCCTTAGGAGTCTTTATAGAGAAATTGATGCTTTTCCTTGCCGCCTTTTATTCTGATATAGCCTGCATACAATGCAAACTGCTGAAATTATGCTCATATTTATTCTAAATGAAACAATAGTACAGCTTTTTGTGATTATTGGACAATTATCCAATTGTAATTTTCAGGATAATTGTTTAGGAAACTTCCAGTATTGCAGAAACTTTTTTTTTTTTGCCAGGCTTGAACTTTTTTGGGTGTAGATGATTCCAAATTAAAGATCAGCTATATCATCAGTATTCAACTACAGCATTTCACAGTGGCTTTATTCTTTAATTGGTTTATAAAGGGAAGGTTTTTCAGGTCTGTGTTTTGCTATTGCTAAATCAAACACAAAAGAATCTACTTGAGCAAACAAAGTATTGTCACTTCGTTAAAGTCTATCATTGGATGTGATAGCAGATGTGAATTTCTATTTTTTTTATTTTATTTTTTTTTTTAGTACCTCAGCAAAATATCCCTTTTTTCTGGCATACCTATAACATAGCAGTGCACTATTAGGACCAGTGGATTATGTGTGTCTCTTCAGTGTCTTCTAGTAGTCAGAACTCAGGAACTTTCTTCAACAAAACTGTTTGTGCACTGTTTGGTCTTGCTTATTAGATAATTATAAGTATTTAAATTTAAGTATTTAGGATTTAGTAAACTCTCAGACTTTCATCTCCACATCAAACAGTGTGGAAATTGAGCAAATATATTTAAAGTTTCTGGGAAAGAAGGAAGTGAGGTTGTGTCTGAGTTTGTCTTCTGCAAGTGTAGGAATTGCTCTTGTTTTATGAGGTTCCCAAAACAGCGTGGAGTATTCGTCATTCCTATCTGTTGGGCTGAGGTCAACTATCAGAAAGGGAGAAGATGAGGATCTTTTCAAATCTGGTGACTGTAGTATTTTAAATTATGGAGGTTATATAGTATATGCAGTTTTGCTTTATAAACTGCTCTTAAACATGATCCAGAGTTTAGTTAATGAATCTAAGTCTACAGTCATAAGTGAAAGAATTAATGACCAAGAAACAGAATCCAAGGTACTGATTTTACTTCTGTTTCATGCAATTTATTCGTAGTAGATGGGAACAATGTATATTTCTTAGCATGTGTACCACTGAAAAATGCAGGATATTGAATTGCTTGGAAAAGAATGCATTATTAATAAAGTCAGTGTGTAGTCTTTAGAGATTGTTTTTTATTTTAAAATTCAAGTTGCTTTTAAACACAAAGTAAAATGAAGTAACTTATGCAAACAGCGAGGTGGCACAGATTCAGGAACCAATCCCAGACAAAAACACTGGTACACAAAAACACCAGCACTGGTGAGTGCTAAAGTTTGGAAACTTTGGAAATATTTCACAAAGAATCATAGAACAGTGAATGGATAACTGGATTAATATTCCAGTGATCATTAACGTATCATACAAGTAAGTGTATTTCTTTGTCTTGCATATGCTAACTCTACCATGCTTGGTCAGAATACATTCCCAATGAAAACTTGAATGTATATCCTGTAATATCAGTATTACTGTCCATTCTCAGGCTGTAATTTTAAAATTTCAGCATAAATTCAGCATGTTTTCCTGCTACAGATAGTGCATCAATCTGATGCTACCAATGATATCTTTCTACATTTTGCAATAAAATCAGAAAGCAGAAGTCAGAGAAGTGGTATTTTGCTGTCTCTCCAGAGGGCTTTCAACTCATGCATGGTTTTCACAGGGATCAGCTAGAAGCAGTTAAAATTTAATTTGAATATCTTAAAACAAGCAAGAACTTGTGTCAAGAAAAATTTAAAATATGAATAAATGAAGTATCAAAAGGTACTTGATGCTGTCATGTGGAGAATGCAAATCTGTTGTTCTGTTAAAGATGCCATTGTGCTGTTGGGATGTTTGCTAGGTATGCAGTGACGTGAGAGAATTCACAACACGTTCCATTTTCAAAAGGGTAATTTACTTCCATAGTTAACTTGAGAGGCCATGTACTGCATGGTTATAATGTGTGCATAGTAGGAATGATGATGATGACAGGGAACAAAAATATTCTTAAGCTTTCATGTACAAAAAATCTACAAATGCAGATTCATCAGCAGAGCATTTACTATACAGAGTAAGTATGGGATGAGAGCGAAAATGTTTCTGATGTCAGTAGGTTAATTGGAAAGTTTGCATGCATTAGCATTTTTGCAGTTAATACTTTCTGCACTTAAATCAGTGATACCTAAGGTCAAATTTCTTAGTTTAAATCAGTTTTAAATAGCTAAGACACATATATGGATGTGAAAGTTTCCAGACCCTGTCTAGTTTCAGGTGTGAAATAGTCATTGAGTCTACTAATGTTACATAAACACACTGAAGGCTTAGGTGAAGCAAGTGCTCGTAGAATTATCACACAAGCATGCACTGAAGCGTTGTCAGCCAGTTACTCTTTCATCATTTAATTTATTTTGAGGTAGCGTATCTTTACTTCTTACTATATTACATTATTCTTTACTTCAGGTAATGCTAGTGCATTGCAAGATGATTTTAATACTGTGTCTTCCACTGATAAAATGTATGTAATTCCTTCTAAAGTGGAGAATCACCCAAGCAAATACAGCCAACGTGAGTGTATTAAGGCAACTGGCCAAATATGAGAGCATCAGGAAGTGAATCTGGAATAAACCAGCTCAGTGCTACACGGTCTAAGAAAAACCTGCCAGCATCAGACATACATCTGCTCTGCCCCTTCTCCTAACCCTTCAAGAAAATAACATCTTCTATATGCAGATTTCCTTATGAAACTATTTCTGCATTACATAAATCACTTGCGTTAGTGTTTTAGTTCAGGAGACGTGACGTGATCTTGCACCATGTCTCATCAGACAAGGGAAACTAGAAGCAATGGCAAGTGGAAGTGACAACTCCTGCCAGGCCATAGTAATACAGTAGTGTTATCTCTCAGTAACAAGAACAGTGTGTTTCATGCTTGTTAGTCCTTTTAAACTCTTTACCTCTGATTTGATACAGAATAAAAGTGGTATTAAATGTTATCTGTGCCAGAGTCATGTCTTTTTCTGACATAAGCTGAAGAAGCCTGATTTTTCAGAATTAAGACTGCTTTTGCCCTCAAGTTTTGTGCCTTCGTTATCATTATTATAGACTGACCCTGGTACGTAACAACTGTATCAATTCTATTCAAGCTATAAAGGAAAGGCTAATACTACAGACATCTTGTGACACAGCACCTGGTAACGTCACTGTGTTATGCTGGCGTGCATTCATTGTGAAGAAAACTTTTATTATAAATCTGGGGGCTGAAAAAGCCCCAAACCCAAGCAACTTTTGTTTCTTAGTAGGTTTAAGTAGCTATAATGTCTCTTAGAAGTTTACAGTGCCTTCTTGTGTAGGGGAAAAAGTAACAGAGTGGGAGAAAACGGAAGAGAGATGAGATAAAGTATCCTTACATACTTTTGGGTTCTTTTCATTCCAATTAGTAACATTGAAACCAAGTAGTGCAGTGGTACGTGTAAGCTCTAGCCATGCAGAGAATAGAGCATTTGTATCTGCCTCCGGATATTATGAAATCATGTGTTGTATTTCATGAAAATCACTGATGCTTATATTGTTGGAGTACCCACAAACCCTATTAATTAGATGAAGTTGCTTTTTTTTCCTAAGCACTGTGTGAATAATAATTATAGACTTTTGGAGATTAAGTCTGGCTTCTGTTCTATGTGTGATAGAATATAACAGATAAATGGGGAGAGATTTTCAGGAATTAAGCTATGTGCCCAGTGTAACTACTGTAAATGTCAGTGCTCATGTTGTGGAAGATGATTTGCTTAGGATGCTACAAATCCAAAGTTATAAATTCTCTTGTTGAGAGCTAAGATATTTAAGTTTTGTTAAATCTCGTAGGTGACAAAGCAAAACAGATTTTATTATTTGTACATTACTGTAAAGGGGAACTTAAATGTAATGTGAGAGAGGTTGTTATGTGAAGGCCCTTCTAGAGAGAAGAACCAACACCTTGGAGAAAATAAGCAGGATGCTTCGAGCTGTTTAATAGGCAGGTCAGATGTGGTTGTCTCTCTCAAACAAAAGGGAGGCTTAGTCCACAAGTAACTCAATGGCAGCAGTAAATAGCTGCTGTTTCAAGTTATTTTACAAAAAGAGCCTGTGGTCCAGGTGGTAAAATTTTAGACTGAGAACTGCATTTACTGTACTTCGATTATGTCCATCAAATTAATGGAAGAAAGCTTGTATTTCAGAGGTGACTTGATAAGATAATCATGTGAAGTTCAAAACCACACATAGAGGTTTTCATTGTGAGCATGTCCTGCTCATTCTTTACCAGGTTTCCATCCATCAGTAGTGGTTTTCTCTGTGACTGCTTTCCAAATCTTGCAAAGTTCTTAATATAATTTGTAAAAAAAAAAAAAAAAAAAAAAAAAAAAAAAAAAAAAAGTATTTACCAACTTTGATTTTTTTCCAGTCTGACCACTGAATGTGCAGCCGAAAAGACTGGAAGATCCCACTTCTTAAGGATTGTGTGTGTGCATGCTTTTTTTCCAAGCTCACTAAGGTCAGAGTTATTTAGCTTCCACTTGGCCTCCTTCTCTGAACAAGTAATCCACATTTCAAACACATTACAAAGCCTGGCTCTGATGGGAGAGAACAACAGAATTCTAGCACATTACTCTGACTTGACTGCACCAATTACAGGACAGGCATGAACAAAGTACAGCGATGCTCTTGGGAAGGCAGCTTCCCCATATGGATGTGTACTGCCGCCAGTGCTTTGCTCACTTTGCAGTCATCCTTGATAAGAGATCAGGAACTACTGTGTCTCTGAACAGAAGTACAAGGGGGAATTTTAAAAATATCAGTGTTATCATCTTTTGTTGAGATTTTGCTGCATATTAATTACAATGGTTCTGCTAGATGTGTAATTGAATGTAATCTCTAGCAGAAAAGGAATAGAAATGGGGGGGTATATATACAAATTTTTTTTTGTATTAATATGTTCTATTGGTCACTTGTTTTTTGGGGGAGGAGTAGCATATGAGTGTTTGCTGACTTCACACTGTTACAAACCAGCTGTTAAGCAATTATAGAATATTAGAGTGAGTTTGGACCTAGGTGCTCTTTAAGATCTGTTTTGACCCAGGCTACTTCACAATTCTGACTTCTGTTGTGTATGGTCCTAGAAAAATGAATAATAGACACAGTTTGCCTGAAAGTGCTGTATTAGACATAACTAATATAAAAATCTGTGTTATGGTGCAGTATTTGACTTTTTTTTTCCTCAAGAAAACTTGGAACACATTGGGCTCATTGAGTCAGCTGAGGCATAGATGAATCCAGTCAAATGTGGAGTACATCCAGTGTTCCTCAGAGTTATATTTTCAGTCCATTTTCTAGTCAATACCTTACACAGGAAAAAAAAAAGGATGATTACGCCGATGGTAGTACCCTTCTTGCAGGATGCAGAAATGATAGAATATTTGCATGAACAATTAAAATGCACAATTTACTGAGCAATGAGAGTGAATTAAAGCAAATGCAGTAACTTCATTTTAAAAGCAATTGCGAGCTTTAATTGTCATAAATTCAGACCTAATTAAAAACATGTTGACAAAAAATGGACCAACAACTTGTCATTTTCAAATGTAAGTGAAATGCAAAGTGCTGAGAATAAATTACCAAATCTGAATTCAATGTTTAAGTTTAGTACTTCTACTATGTGAAGGATATCTTAGGATATTAAGGGGAAAAACAATAATGAAAAAAGCAACAAAAAACTACTAAAGAAACACTACAAACACACCACCAAAGTGTGAAATGTCATGGGTCACGTGTGTCTGTTATTAAGGAAAGAAGACCACAAAATGTGCTGTGGCACATAACTAGCCCCTCAGTATCTTTCCATCTGATCTCATAATAACTATGTTTACTGTAAAAAGGAACAGTGACATCCACAGGGATTTACTATTTTTTTTTCCAGGATTGATCAGTTACATAAGTATTCATATATTAATGTAATTAACATGTAGTTGAATGTAAGAATAATGATATTCCAAGGAAGGTATCACATCTTTAAAATATTTACATTGAAAAGCTACTGTACTTGTGCTACATCTATTCAGTGAATGAAATGTCTTCACACTTAATCATTCACCTCCTTCTACTCATGAAGATTAGGGTTAGGAAGATTATAAATCTGTTCTGATCAAAGTGTACATACTTAAAATACAGCAGAGGTAATACGGGGTGTTAAAACACCTCTGAACTTTGCAGTTTAGGCATTTTACTTAGGTGAGGTTGTACTTGCATGGTGTTGTTGCTATACAGTGCTGAGTATCACAGCTAAGGAAATTTTAAGTTCCAGAAACTAATGCAAAACTACCAAGTATTTCATAAACTGTAATCTAAAATGAATGTGCTTTAAATTTTACACAGCTCTGACAAAAGGTTTAAGACAGTATTTTCGATAAGCCTGCAACAAGGATGCTCTGAAATATCAAAGCAGTCTTCCTGTCTCTCAGAAAGATATTGAAGGGATTGAGAGCCAAGTAATGTTCTTTTCCATCCTCCCAGAATGAGACTGGGGCTTGGAAAGAAGGCAAGCAAATCAGATGAGTGATTGGTTGTGAGTCTGGCATCACACAGAGTGTATCCAGCTAGCAGAAAGACAGGGGAACAGAAGTGTGCGTGGTGGTATGTATGGTGGAAGGCTGAAGAAGGCTTTTTGTTCCTTCTTTGTTGATTAAAGGCCTCAGAACATTTTGTATTTTCTGTCTTCATTTCTACAGGCTGAATTGTACAACGACTGGCCAGAATGCAGTAAAATGATGCAATATCAGCTATGAGTAATGCTTAAGAACTTGGTTCAGTATCATTTATGCTTTATTTGACAACCTCTTGTGTACTATGGTATTTTTTGCCTTGGGAACAGCCACTGTCTGTGTCTGAGAAGTATTTGAGTATATCACTAACCTACTGAATTACTTGAAATAGATTATATGTAACATAGAAGCGTACTGATGTGCATTAATACATTGTGCATTACCAATATGGTAGCCTTCTATGGTGTTGCATCTGGCTGAGTAGATGAGAGGAGAGCAGTGGATATTGTGCACCTGGACTTCAGCAAGAATTCTGAAACTGTCTCCTATAATGTTCTCCTAAGTAAATCTAGGAGGTGTGCAATAGACAAGTGGACACTGAAGCGGATTGAGAATTGGCTGCCTGGTAGAGCTCAGAGAGTAGTAATCAGTGGTGCATAGCCTAGGTGGAGGTTTGTGGCTAGCAGTCTTCCCCAGGGGGTGGTACTGGGTCTGGTCTTGTTCAGAATCTTAATCAGCGACCTGGGTGAAAGGATACAATGCACCCTCTGCAAGTTTGCTGATGGAGGAGTGCCTAGAAGGAGTGACTGATGCACTGAAAGTCTGTGCTGCCATTCAGCGAGACCTGGACCGACTGGAGAGTTGCACAGGGAGGAACCTGTTGAGATTCAACAAAGACAAGTGTAGTAAGAGTAGTCTCATGCATGAATACAGGTTAGGAGAGCAGTTCTGCAGAGGAGGACCTGGTTGTTCTGGTGGACAACTGGGCTTGCAATGAGCCAGCAGTGAGCTCTCTTGGCAAGGAAGGCCAATGGTACGCTGGAGGTGCATTGAAAAGAGCACGTGCAGCCAGTCAAGGGAGGTGAAACTTTCCGTTACTCTGCCCTGGTGAGACCACATGTATGGAGAACTGCTGCCTGGTTGTGGTTCAAAATAAACAGGGATCTCCTCATTATATTATCAACCGATTTTTTTTTTTAAATTATCTTTCTGAGGACAGTGAAATATTTAGACTGAGAAAATTGAGTGTAACAAAGTTCATATCAGAATACTGGAAAATGTATTATTCCATATTTATATAACTTCTTGAAACAGGCATTTACCTAATATGCCTTTCTGTGGTGCACTTCATATCAAGTAGTATAATTTTATGACTTTATATAAAAATCAACACTGAATTTGCTAGCTCTGTATATTTTAAATATCAAAATGTTTTTCACGACCTCTTACTGACTGTAGCTTGTATGCACTGTAAAGGTCTATGGTATCAAATCCTTAGTGACTTCTCATTCAGTTACCATAGCAACTTTGAACTCGCTCTGGCACAAGCTTCACATCTGATGCTGTATCAAGAAATAAATGTCTGTTATGAGAGCTGCTCTGAAAATAATGCCTCTTATTTTACTGTGCTGGCCCACAATGTCAGAGAGGAATGTTGATGGTATGGCAGTAGAGGCTGAACCTTCTATTACATTTTGTTGCAGCGTGACAGGTGGCAGCAGAGGGGCAGTCTGACAGTATGGCATCTCATGTGTATGCAGCAAAGAGGTGAAATTGACTTCTATGTAGAAAATAATATCTTCCATTGAAGTTCATTAATGCTTGCTGAATGTTTATGGATGCCAAACAGTGGATGTGAGCACAGTGAGGTGGTGGGTGGTGTGTTTCAGCAGTGATAAGAGTGATAGCAGTCACCTCTGCTGGTGCTGGTTTTCTGAGTGTGACGTGTAGGCTCTTGTTCATTGCAGGCAAAAATGCATAGTTAATGGTCATGACTGTTGAAAAATACTGGTTTGTAGCTGAGAATGACATTAGTGTGCTCTTCTTATACTTTGTATTTTCCATGGAAATAAATAGGAGACATTACTTTCAAAGGGACTTTGTTGTGCAAGACAACAGTATTAAAAAACAAAACAAACAAACAAAAAAACAATAAAACAAAACAAAAAGACTTTTTGGAGGAGCAAGTTGTATCAGATGTTTTATTTTAAAAAGTGTATTTTAAAATGCTTTAGATTTTTATTTTATTTTTATTTAACTACTTTTTAAAAGAAGAATGCTGAGGCGAGAAGGAAGGAAGCAAATTAAACTGCTTTCTTAGGAAATGTTTCCCTGATTATGGACTTATTCCTAAGAATGATATTGGTTTATATCATAAATTAAACTGCCAAGTTTTCATCAACTGGAAAGATTTTCATTGTAGTGTGATCAGACCTTGAATTTTCAAGTTGCCCCTAGGTTTGAATTAATGAGCCTGTTTTCACAAGTGGCATTTACCTCTGTTCTGGAGAGATTCATCTGAATGAGACTTGAGTAGAGGAAAAAAAAAAAAGTAAGAATTCTCTGAATGGTGGTCTTACTGCTGGGGCATTCTTAGAAGTAATGCAGGAAGTATGCGTTGTGGCCATGTTGCTTAACAATAAAATAGGACTGTACTTGTGGTTTATTTGACAGTATAAAACCTGAAAGCTTTGTTTAAATCCCACTTGCCTATATTATACTAAAGATTTTTAAATTTTCCCTTGGTGGAAGTCATTGCTCCTAATTACAACACAGGTGCTTTTGTGATATTTTAATAGGAAATCCTCTGACGCGGTATGAAGAAAAGTAAGACTACAGGCTGACTCCCATTCTTTAAAAAAAAGGTTTTGTTGCATGGTTTTTACCAGCGTGTGTGACACGTGTGTCTCATTGAGGTTCCTGCCTTTGTTTCTCTTCTAAACTCCGTAAAATTCAAGTTTCATTTTGATAAATTGTGTTGCTGAAGGAAGTTATTGACTGAATCTAGAAATGTTAAATTTCAGTAGGCTGGCTTCCCTCTCCCACCCCAACAAACAATACTCAGGTGGGACTAATAATTTCTTATGCTGGGCAGCTGATGAGAAATAACTGTACTGTGGATCAGGAAAAAGACAAAACATCAAATTTCTTACAAATGTTACAAACATTTCTTCCAGTGCTGGTCCTTTATGCTGTCAAGACTTGGGAAATTTCTTCTCTTTAATACTTACTCCACGTGTACTGCTGCTTTTGGAGTTGGCTGTTCTAATTCTTACTATAGTTTAGACAACATCCAGTCATGTCTTGCAGTGGAAAAAAATCATTTTTTTCTCAAATGTCTTACTATGTGGTATATATCTACTTAAGATATGGAGTCCTGACAAGTATACCAATTGCAGTCTTGCTTCAAAAAGCTGAAATTTAGGATGGTGATATTTGACTAAGACACAATCTCTTGTGCCTACAGACAACTATGTTTTTAGTATTTTTCTAAGGATCCACCTGAGATCCACTTGTCTACTTGAAGAAAATACTCTGAAATAAGAAAATTAATTTTAAGTATATTTTACTTACTGCATAGCCCTTAGTTATTTTGCCAAAGTATTTGTAGACAAAATGCAGAGAGACAACTAATGCCCATATCTCAGTTCAGAGTAGATTGTATTAGCTTCTAGGATAGAATCAATCTGTTGGGACCAGTACTTGAATTAACATAATAATTAAGATTTCAGCACACTGTTGTAGGTCACAGTAAGAAAATGTTTAATCTTCCTGCATTCATCTATGTACATTGCAGACATGGGGAGGTCTACAGAGACTAACTTGAATTTAAGCGTATCAGAAATGAGCAGAGTGTTTTAAGGAAACTGTGAAAAAGATTTAGCTTTCTGGGAGCTGTTCATAATTGTTTTTGTTCTAACAATAAAAGATGCAACAGAATTGGGTCACTACTCAAATTACAGTTTTCTCATTAAATGACCTGGAGGGATGTCAGAGCCAAAATACAGAAATAACCTGCATATGTCCACTTAGGAATCTTGGATCTGGGGAGCTTGTATTCCATTGTTTACTGTGGAAAATAACATCCAGAGCACTGGCCTGGAGAAAGTTATTCGGATGTGTTTGTAGCGGGCGGGGGGGGGCGGTACCCAAAACAACTTCAGGATCATGGGGGGAGTGAAAGTGATTTTCTAACTATAAGGCCACATTTAAAAATTGAATTAAGAGGAAGGCTTCCTGTCCTTTTGAGTCCTGAGTCAAGCCAATAAGCATTCATGCTCTTGTACTCCATGCTCGTGGGGGGAAAAATGCCTTCCATACCATCAGAAATGATCATTATCTATCTGTCTTGAAACCGCATTGGAAACCAGAGTAAATCCTGGATTTCAGCGGAGTCTTGCTTTCTCTCTTCTTCCTGCCATTCCCCCTTCATCCTTCCCTGGATAGGGGAGGAGGGGGCACAGACAAAGAACAAAAAAGTAAGTGTGACTGACATTGCTTGAGTTGATGGCCACTCTGGATGACCTTAGGTCTGGTTCTTGAACAGCTGCATGGAAAACTTGCTTTTAGTTCTGTGTGGGAGGTGGGGGTGGGTGAGGATGTAACAAGACAAAGCAGGAGCTGTGCGAACTGCCCATAGATGCATCCAACTGACATAATTTTATGACTGGCAGACTTGTGCATGTTCCCTGCTTTCACTTATAAATTGGAAATATAGGAATATGTGCATTATTTCCGTAACCACAGACTAACATATTAGCAAATAATCGTTGAGTAATCATATTACCCTGGAGTTGAATTGTGTTTTGCCTCTAAACTTCAGCTTAGGGATCCTATGGAAATGAATACAAGACGAAAGGGAAGAGTGGGCATCTAGTCTGCACATTTATTGTTTGATGAAGTTTGAGCACAATTTTACTAGTGAACGTGCTTCTTATTTTAAACACCTTAAAGCTGTGCCACTCTTCTATTTGAATGCAGGGGCATAATTTTGCTGCTGTAATAGTAGAAGGGTGAGATTCTAATATACTTCAGATGTACCATCTTACTAGTACCGAAGCTGAATACTATAGGATTACAGCCAAAACTCTCATCAATCTGTAGGGCATTGGAGACTTGAGGAGAAATGTAGTAAGCAATAGGAGAATGCTTGTTTCATTGACAAGTGCCGTAATTTCTTTTTTTTTCGCTGCAAGTACAAAAAGGTTTAAATAATTTCGTGACCATAATGCTGCCCTAATATTTCAGTGATGACTGGTGTCTTGTGTGAAAAGCACTTTAATTTGAAGGTATACAGAGTAGTCATCAAATGACTTTAGAAGTCTAATGACGTGTACTGTGCAGAATCAAGTATCTTGTACATATGTGTGAAGGACTTTACACATGTTCTTGGAGGTGGTGTAAAATAGAAAGCTTTTAGAAACTATATTTGGCATTACAAAGAAAACACTAGCTCGTAGACTAATGCTGAATTACTAACTTAGACAATCAGAAAATGTTCATGCGACAAATTCTATAGTGATCCTGTCACTCCAATTGCTGCACTATGGCATTTTCTTAATGCAGTAAATGTAAGACCTACCCAGCTTCTGGGGCTGTGTGTTTAAACAGCTGAGCAGTAATTACAGGGGTCCCTTGAGGCATGGGCAGGGGGGAGTGGAGGTGGCTAATAAGAGCATTTGTGTTTGAGTTATTTGTAGCAAAATTTCAGTTATTCTACAGGGAAGAACAAAAAATCAACTTATTTCTTCTGAAGGAAATGAAAGTGGTTTGTTATACCTATGGTCACAGAGTCACAGAATGGCCAGGGTTGGAAGGGACCTCAAGGATCATGCATCTCCAAACCCCTGCCGCATGCAGGACCACCAACCTCCCCATTTAATACTAGACCAGGTTGCTTAGGGCCCCATCCAATCTGGCCTTGAACATCTCTAGGGACAGGGCATCCACAACCTCTCTGAGCAGTCTGTTCCAGCACTTCACCACTCTCATAGTAATGAACTTAATGATCCATGTGAACTAGCAGCATTCTGCATATTTTGTGTGGAAGTAGTTAGTCCAGCCCTACTCCTTGCTTCCATGGAATTGTGTGTGGGACCAACAACCATGTCCAAGAAGGAGCCTGCCTTTGGCTTCTAATTCTGTGATTCTGCTGTCAGTGCAACAGCCTTCAGTCTTGCATTTCTTCTTGTTAATTATGTGAGTTGCTACCTGGTGATCACTTAGCAGCACCAGCAGCTGCAGCAAATGCAGAATGAGTACCTTGATATGCAAAGAAATTCTAGATCCTGGTGCTCAGATAAGGCTCCTGAAAAGAGAACAGTAAATGAACAGTAAATAAATCTGGAAGTTATGTACTATGCTCTCAGCTGACTATCTCTCCCTTAAATTTTTCTTCTTTGTTAAATTATTTTTGACCGTGTTTTTGTGTAAGTGTTCTTTGCATATATGCTTCATTGTTTTTCTTAATATCTTCAGGGCATGAGGTTGCAACTAGTAATAACCTTCTGAGTGGTAATAATATCCAACAGTGATAGACCTAAGTTCTTCAGGAACTGAAAGTACTTGTTGATAATCTGGTTTCTGATAATGGCGTCTTTTTCTCCATATTTTTTTTTTTTCTTCACTTTTTCTCTCACCTGAGAAATGAGAGCTGAAATATTCTTAGATGCACATATTTACACAAATGAGTCAAATTATCTACCACAATGCTTCTCATTTTATTGAGCATATTTATTGCATAAATAACGGCATAAAGTTTTGGTGGTTTGAATGTGCTGTTTTTAGTGGAACTTATCAGCAGAAAATTTGGCCCAGACGTGACAGCAAATCTTCCCTCTAAAATGTCAATACAGCTCTGGAGTCCAATTATTTTTATACTCTGGTAATCCTCTTTCATTTTTTACAGTGTTACTGCAGGCTTCCATAAAAAGGCTTGGTAACATCTCAGTGGGGAGGCCTCTTTATTGAGCAGTTTCAAAGACTTACTGACTACTGTAAAAATAAAGATCAGTCGGTAATATTGAATTCATTAAAAAGCTAAGAAGCTAGTCAGTCTTCAAAAAAACAACAAACCCTATAGATGCATAATATATAATCCTGATTATTTTTTTGCTTACAGAAATTTTCTTAATATCTTACCAAATTTGATAATGAGTCTTCATAGTAGTTAGAAATCTTTCTGCTTTTACAGTGTACATGAGAAGCAGTCCTCCAAAGATAAACGGAGGTCTGTCTTTCTGTATTTGTTACTGTAATCACTACAGACTGCTGAATACAATTTCAAAAATATGATTAGATCAAGAAAATTACTGATAACGTAGAAGTCAACATTATTTTGATAAATTTTTAAAGTTTATTTCAAATATTTAAGTATCAAGATTAGGTTTAAAAAACCTTGTTTTTCTGTTAGTTTATTAGAATTCAAACGTAAAAAGAGCATACTGCTAGGCTCTAGCATATATTCTAAGAAGAAGTGATGGAAAAACTTGTCTTCGGTTTTGTATGGGAAAAATCTTACAGCTGCTGCTTGAAATTTCCTAATGTATTCATCAAGTTTCCTTCAGTTGTCTCCACTTGTATCACCTTACGGGGGTAAGCTTTTAGGCAAACGTGCTGAAAAAGAAGCGGGGGTAACATGCTGAAGAGTTTTAATACAGTGCTGATCTCCTTGTGTGTGAATCTCCGTAGTATGGACTTCTGTAGATACTTTCACACAATGGATTTTACTGTGAGAGTGACGGAGCTCTGAAACTTAGATTTAGAGCTTTTGTTTTGGTAACAAACTGAGATTTTTAGCAACTAAGTTTTAGGTTAGTTGCTGATGATTGTTCACAGTGTAAATTAAATTAGAGATAACTCTCTATGTCCATTAACAAAAAAAAACCTGCTTATATTCTTCTGCATTTGCCATTGAGTAAACCCAGATTTTGAGTTACAGCCATGTTGCATTATTGAATCTTTGTGGTAGTTGTTTACTCAAAACAATGATCTTATATTCTGTAGACACAGACATTTTCTTACGTCTCCTGAGTTCTTAACCATCTTTCAAAATAACCTTAATCAAAAATTTTGAATTAGATTAAGGAAGGGAAGAATAATGAAAAACAACTGTATTCTGACAAACTTTTATAGTTTTTTTTAACGTGTTGTTTATATTTCTGAGAAAATGAATATTTGTGAAGAACATGCAAGAGTAATGAAATAGCTACTAGAACCAGTCCTGATGTGCCAGACAGAAAAAGTAACTACCGTGCCTATAAAGCATGATCTGTCAGTTGGCCTTTTACCCATCATTTCTGCATGCTGCACATGCAGCGGAGATTGTTTTTGTTGTTGTTGTCAAGGACTATTTTGATCTTTAGTTGTGACTGGGCATTCCCAGTTGCTGAGGTCACTGAGCAGCACGGTGCTCAGCCCACCTACACCTCCCAGAAGGAGTCACCTTGCACTGAGAAGGTCCTCTGAAGGAGGGTAGAAAATAAGAGGAAAGAAGGGTGTGGAGGGCAGAGCTGAAACAGAAGAATAAAACATAATAATTGTATAGTAACGTTGGTCCATCTGTTTCTAGACAGATACATCAGTCTGTCTTATGACAGTTTTATTGCAATATAATCCTAACAATTAAGATTTTATACGTGTTGGGGAGATATTGAGTGGTTTATGGGGATTTTGAAATAATCAATCTGTGATTATGTACAAGCTTCAGAATTTTCCCTTGAATGTCTCTTACAATACATATGCAGGTAGTTGCAGTTCTGTGTAAATAACTGCATGGTTGTTATCTGTGCTATACAGACTGTTCAAATGCATCTATGGTCATGGTCTTGATTGGCACTACTGCTGTCACAGTAGCAGTTACTAGTGATATTTAATTTGCCTGCATTCTTAAATACACATTTTCTATGGTTTTTTTTTTTTTTTTTTAATAATAGAATGGCCTGGGTTGAAAAGGGCCAAAATGTCATCTAGTTTTAACCCCTGTGCCATGTGCAGAGCTGCCATCCACCAGACCAGGCTGCCCAGAGCCACATCCAGCCTGGCCCTGAATGCTTCCAGGGGTGAGGCATCCAAACCTCTTGCTGCAGTTTGTTCTTCATGCTAGAACATGTTTCTTCCCTAAATCAATAATGGTCTGTTCAGTTCTTGTCCCTTAGCTGTTTGTTCTTAATTTTGTTTGCCAGCTGCATTTATAAAGAGAAAAAAATTACTCATGAGCATTACTCAACATTTGGATAAAGGTAACTTGAATTTTTGAGTTAAGTAAGTAAGTTAAGTATATTGTATGCCAGAATTCTATGCCAATATTCTTTTCTGCAAAAAATTTTAATTTTACTTCATTATAAATTTTTAAACCTACTGTCTTTTGGATGAAAAAAAACTTTCTTAAAATCTTACAAATTAACTTTTACTTGATGGTTTTTGACAATGGAAGAGGGTCAAACAAAATAGTCTGTTAATTCACCAATTAGAAATTGACTCAAAAGTTGTGACTAATCTAAATCTGTTTTCAATGGCTTTTGAATGCTGAGCATTTTTAATGATCAAAAACTTTCTGAATTTCAAAGATGCTGCTGTGGTTAGTTAGTAAAGATTTGATCACTTCAGTGTGCATGTGAAGTGTATTGTGTGCTGCAAAGATTAAAAATTAAGGAGCGTAAGAGACATTTGGAGTTTATTTTTGATAATTTGTTGAACATAATCTAATTCAGTAGGTATTTAAAAGTAAAACATTATGACTAATGAAGTAAGCATGTGTAAAACTAGAAATGAAAATGCTTTCTGATACAGTAACTAATTTGGACGCTTGTGATTTGCTCAAGGTAATGATGAGCGTTGATTATCAGTAAAGATGCATCATATTCTTGTCCTACATTAACACTATATGGGAACATAAGAAGGGCAAAAACCACAGGGTCTGTCTTTGGATTCTTTGAAAGCCGAATCTGCATTTTGCAGTTTAGGTGTAAAGTTAACGGGAATGAAGTTTTGAGGCCTGGGAAAGTTATTTGAGTTTTTCAGTATACTTTTTACCTTGGCATAGTAATTGATGCCTTTACTTATTTTCCAGTATAGTGGTAGACTGGCTTCCAAATATCTGAACAAAACCCTTTGTTGAGTTTAAAGGCTACAGCCATGTAGAGTAAAAACATTTTCGGTGGATACAGATGGTGTATATTTTGCAGCGTATATATTTTGCAGTTCATTCTTAATTTAACAGGAATGTCATTATTATGTCCAACTTGTTGGGGGTTTTTTTGAGTATTTTCATAAGACGTTACCCTTGTAATACAAAAACTGATCCATGACTTTGTAATAGTTTTTAATGGGACTATTCATAGGGAAAAGATCTTATTTTCAGCTTAGAGCTTTCTAGTATTTAATGTATACTAAGAAAGTGTAATTACTATGAAGACCTTCTCATTCTACTCTCTCTTGATTGTAAATTTGTTGTTGAAGTGTATATTCTGTGTGATTTAATGAAAGGAGTTAAAAATAAATGAAGAAGTTGCATGGTCTAGCCTTTAAGGAGGTAAGTAGATGTTTAGAAAAGTTGAGTAATTTATCATTTATCTAGAGTTCCCTGTAAGGCATTTGTCATGAATGGCAAATATCACCATTTTATTCTCATTTGAGAGGGTGTGTAGAGATCAGAGGCTTACCTTGAAGCGTTTGTACCTCCTGTAATTAGCAATCTTATCCCTCCTGTACTAGGAAATAATTTGGCCACTAAAATAAAAATGTGTTTTAGGATGCTTTCCAGAGATGGTGACTACCTTTTTTTGTGATGCTCTCTTCATTGTTTTGTAACAATAGCTGTTGTTTTCAAACTAGGAAGCTCACATTGAAATTATGGTCATTTGCTCTTAGTAGCCTAGTGAAACTTCCCTTTTGCTAGTTTACATGTAATGAAGGCATATCTAATTTCATGTTCATAATTACATTATATACTATAGCAGTATGTTACACAACTGACAGAAAAGATACTAAACAACAATTTAAGCTCCTGATAGAGAAATCTATTGCAGTATCCTGTACCCTTTTCATATGCCACTGTTAACGGGGAAGAGAACCAAGTTGTAGTCCCCCAGCAGAAAAAAGGGGATATTTGAAGTCATGAATCTCATTTTCTCCTTAAGTTGTTTCCTAGGACTTTTCTGCCAGGTTTGTTTGGAGGCCAAAGATAACAGTTGTTGGAAAGAAGCAAAAGAATGTGGGAAGAGGAAAGGAAGAGACTGGGGAAACTATTTGGGAGTGGAAAATGAACTGTAGCAAAATGGTTATTTACTAAAATTAGAACTTGTGCCTGAGATGCATCCTGATATAGCTCTGCATTCAGTCCTGAATCCATAGGCAGAGCCTCCTCGTAATGGCAAGCTTTTGTGAGGTTTCCAGTTTTTGATGTTTACTGTAGGAGTGGTTTAAACTACCTTGCTTCATAGTGATAGATATCCTTGTTAATTATTTTGTCTACTTGCTGCTTTGGTATAGTTTTCCCTGGTTACACCACTTTGTGAAAGACTATAAATAAGATGGCAATATGGATACATTTTTGAATTTTAAATTACTGTGAAATGGAGCACAAAACAACCCATCTGGGAACATAGTAGACTGGTTTGGAATAATTTATTTATTCAGTCCATATTTAATGTTTTAGAGGTCTTGTAGCAGGAATATGGCTCTTAGAATATCACTGTTTCAGTTTACCTTCTCTTGAAAAATAAATATTTTTGTAGGTATACAAAAGAATAAATGGCATTTCCCTAGATTTTGTTCGTATGGTTGGAGGTTGGTTTGTCACATCACATGGGTTCTTGAAATTCTTACAGTAAACTTAAGATTTTTGGTTTCTTTTTACTTAAAGAAACCTTGCAGCCATTATGAAATCTGATTTATTCTGTGAGGACTATTTTATTTCTCTAATCAAAGCATCCACTAGTATGCGTTTGATTTGAATCAGGCAAGGGCGTCAGATCAAATCGTTAGCAATTCAGCCTGAACCAGTGTATGATTTAATACTGACAAGGAGGAGGCTACATATGCTATAAAGTTTAATGTACTGCTTATGTGGGATTGTAAAAAAGCAGTGATAGAGTTGAAAAATCTGCTAATTTCTTCTGGGCTTTTGTTCAGATCCTAAGAACTTAAATGAACTGCCAGTGAAGTGAATATAAATCTGTTGTTGACTTTAGTGGGAAATAAGGTAAATTCTAAGAAAATAAGAAATGTCATTCCTACATCAGTGAATGCTATAACATATGCTGCTTCTCTTAAGCCTTTCTGTGATGCATGAAAGCATGGGATCTATATATATTCATAACCAGTTATTTGGGATTTTAACTGTAGTAATACATAATAATTTACAGTACTCAGAATTCAGAATGAAAACTTGTTGTACTCAGTTATTGGTGTTTGTATTATCTGGTGCTTTTCTATGTATGTAATTACATTTTAATCATTAAATGAAGTGCAACACTTCATGCTGGCTAGAAAGACTGCCATGAATTTTTAATAGTTTCTCTAAGTGTCATTAAGTGATAATTTGAAAAAATAATAAACACCCATCAATACACACAATTTATTACTAATAGCATCTTTTCCTAATTCAGTTTTAAAGTAAAAAACAGCGCTGAAATGGCATGTGATATTTTGTATCTGCTTCTTACATAAAACATTCAAACATTTTAACAATTTTTCTTGGATCTGTCAATTCTACTTGTATTTCCTATTGGAAGTAGAAGACTACCTCTGCTTGATTGGTGTAGAATTGATACACATATCATAGAATCGTTAAGGATAGAAACAACACTGAAGAAAGATCACCAAGTCCTGCCTAACAGAGGACTGCCAAGTCCACCAGTAAAGTTAGTGCCCTTAGTGCCACGTCCATGCATCTCTTAAATATCTCTAGGGATGGTGACTCTACCCATTGCCTTGGCAGCCCCTTCCAATGCCTAACCACTCTTTTTTCCTGTAGAAATTCTTTCTGATATCCAATCAAAGCCTCAGCTGGTGAAAAGTGAGTCAATTTCCTCTTGTCCTATGCCTTGTTTCCTGAGAAAAGAGTCTGACACCACCTCACTGCAACCTCCATTCACATAGCTGTAAAGAGCAATGAGGTCTCTCCTCAAACTTAAGAAATCCAGTTCCCACAACATCTCCTTTTAAGTCTTGTTTTCTGGTCCCTTAACCAGCTTCGTTGCTCATCTCTGAACACATCCCAGCATCTCAGTGTCATTGAATGGTTAACAGTATTGCTTTGCAGCTGTTCTATCCTGCATCTTATAGACATGAAAAACATAGCCTTATGTGTGGCTCCTGCTATATGTGCCTAAAGCAGACACAATTAAGCTCCATAGCCCAAATTATTTTTCTTGTATTTTTGATGCATTTTTGTTTGGTGGTTTTGTTTTTTTTTTTTCAATTTTTTGAGTCTTTGAGAGCCTGCACAGAAACAAACAAACAAAAGCCTGTGACTGTTTTTCCTTCTATCTTCCTCTGTCATAGCTAGATGCAGCATTGCCACATCTGTCTTTCCAGATATCACTGATGCTTTCCAATGCCATACTCAATGCTGTATTGAAGGCAAAGATGATCGAGTATTCCATCCAAGTGATCATGAGAAGTGTTATAAATTCTCATGAGAAATGCATTACTTCAGAGCCTGGAAAAATTGCAGATAGCTTATAAATACCTCATCACCTACATTTCTGTATTTTGTACAGTTTAGCCAAAGTGGAATATTGCTGTACTTGTTATAAGAATATGATCAGGAAGATAAAGTGAATGGGGCTTGCTATATATAAGCATATAGGAGCAGATCACGTTCACAAAACATGGTCTTCATAGGGGACTTGAACCAGCCTGGCAACTGTTGGAGGGACAACACAGCAGTGTGCCAGAAACAGAAGAGGTTCCTGGAATGCATTGATGATAGCTACCTTTTCCAAGTAGTGCAGGAACTCATGAGAAAACGTGGTATGCTGGACCTTATCTTCACCAACAAGGAGGGGCTGGAGTGTAATGTGAAGCTCAAGTGCAGCCTTGGCTGTAGTGATCAAAAACGGTAGAATTCTAAATCCTTTGAGTGTTGAAGACAGCATGCAGCAAGCTTGCTACTCTGGACTTCAGGAGAGCAGACTTAGAACATTTCAGGGAACTGCTTGGCAAGGTGACATGGGAGAAAAGCCCTCGAGGGAAGTAGGGCCTGACGAAGCTGGTTAGTAGTCTAGAACCATCTCCAAGTCCAGGAGCAGTGCGTCCTGAGAAAAAGTAGAGCAGGCAGGAATGCCAAGAGGCCTCTGTGGATCAAGAGGTTGCTCCTGGACGGACTTAGGCTTAAAAAGCAAGCTAATAGGCTTAGGTGAAAGTCAAAAGTGTGAAAGCATGAACAGGTTACCTGGGAGGTCTACAAAGGAGTTATCTGAGCAGTCAGGGATCAGATTAGAAAGGCTAAAACCCTTTAATTAAATCTAAACAGGGACATAAAGGTGAACAAGAAGAATTTTGTCAGTGATAAAAAGATGGTAAGAGAGGATGGAGGCCTCAGGAAACAGGAGACCTCATTATAAGGTATACAGAGTAAGCTGAAGTGCTCGATGATGACTTCGCCTCAGTCTTCACCGGCAAGTGCTCTGGCCACACTGCCCAAGTTGCAGAAAGCAATTGTAAGAACCTGGAGAAGGTAGATCTGCGTTGTTTTCAGGTTCATTCTTCTCCAGTGCTACTAAGTGTGTTTTCACAGGTAACAGCTGCTTGTGGAAGAGTTTGTAATAGCTCTTAATTTACATCATCTGCTGGAAAATGAGATGAATATCTCGTTGAGTAGCCAGACTCATGAGACTAATGAGGTGCTAGTCAAATGCTGTCATTTTTTGTTTGTCACGTTTTGAGTAGCTGTGAGACTCGTGAGTAAAAATGAAAATTGTTCGTTTTGTTGGTATTGATATCAAAAGTCAAAGTCCTTATGTATCAAAATGTTGTTGAATCCTTTCTGTACTTCTAGCTTTACCTTTCTGTTTACATCAGCAGTGTCAATTGAATGAGATTAATAACTAGTGGGATTAGTAACTAGTATGAAGAGCAAGAGAATTACTGTTGTTTGCTATAGGTGGAGCTTACCTGGAGTATTTGTAGAGTTTGATCCCTCAACTGAAGTGAAATAATAAATTGGAAGAGCTATGAGACATGAGAACAGCTGGGTGAATGTCTGGCAGCTGGCTATGGTCAACCTCACAACACTTAAAGTGCTTTGGCTTATTTTTTTCTTCTCAATTTGCAATATATTGAAAGTGCTTGCTTCTTCAAGTCCTTCTTTGGGAAGGTTTAAAAAAACAAAAAAGTACCTGGCATATATTTACACTGCTATACATTTCTGTGCTTGTGTATGTGAACTGGTTTTACAGAAGTAGTTTTTGTTGTATAATATGTATGCGTGGATGGTACTGCATGTTGATTCATTACATCCTTCAACTTTTTGTTTGAGTCATTGAATACATTGTACATGTAGTTATGTCTCTGGTTGCTGCATTTAAGATTTATAATCTATGCAGTGTTATTTGTGCTGTTTTAGTATGCCTTTGCAGTAAGCATCCATACCAAATAAATTAGCTCTTGAACGCTTTATGCCTTTATTAAATATTCATTAAATGGGATGCATGGTATTCATGCAGTCTGCTGCTTAGTGCATTGAAACCCCAGAAAATGCATTGTTTTGTGAACCTTTTACTCGGAATGAGCCGTGGTTTTCCTTCTCTCCTGAAACATGTTAGGTTCCAGGGCACTCTGCTCTTAGTCTAGCACTGTGCTCTGCATGCAATGCTGGTAGAGAATTTGTAAGACCTGGAGAACGAGTGCAACAAATTATATGTTTCCTTAAGGTTTATTGAGCTATGTTTCTTGACCTGCTGTTTCTAATGAACGAGGAGGATAAATGGGTATTTTCTTGCTCCTCTATTCTTGGCAATGCTGAGGGAAAAAAATAAGGACTTTTGGACAGATTAAATAAGCTAATGTTTGGAATAAGTCATGCACATTAAACATAGCTCACATCTCTATCTAATTCAACAAAGGGTGAAATTTGTCCTAAGTGACAGAAATCTGTGCTTAATAAAAATGTCTGGTTTGAAAAGTAAATCTTGTTGGTTTTTTTTTTTTTGTTTTTTTTTTTTTTCCAGCCTTATTTTTAGCTGCCTTTTCTTTATAGTAAGCATTAGTCAGAACTCTTTTAAGGATGTAATTTTTACCCAGAATGGAATCTATGAGGGGGGAAGTATATATCAAGATTGCTTTTTCCTTGAAGCTTGGGATGGTGAGAGAGTAGTGACATTAGGACCCTTTTCAACAGCATTC
>NW_024962252.1:92314429-92365650 GCF_019238085.1 Lagopus leucura
CTGCTAATTAGTAATTTCAATTTAGTTTTCTTGAGCATTTGTAGTTCATAGACGTAGAAACAACATATTGCAAGGTCAGTAGAAGTTTATATTCATCTAATCTTTTTATTTTCTTAAGCCATAAGTACAAATTAATTGGAGTGGAAGAGTAGTCTTATCTTACCTGAAATGGGAGTTGTGCAGGGCTCGTTACCCACATTCTGAAGAAGGAAAAAGGAAAACTTCTTTTGCTTTGAAATAAATAGGCATGCACCCCTATTAACTTCCTTTTAACCCCTGGTTATACCACAATTTGTCCCTCCTTTCCTAATCAAGTATATATTTTAAATCCAATAACAAATTAATTTTATATTTTTATATTAAGATATATATTATAATTTTAAGGTATTTTTGAACTCCTGTACTGCAGGATGTGTGTCAGATCTTACCGACATGGCCATGATCACTAAAGGCATCTAAACCCACCATTAAGAAGGAGAGAAAACAGGTGGAAGATGGTTCTGACTTTGGAGCTCACTTCATTCTGTGTGCTCAGAAGTCTGAATTTTTTTTTTTTGAATCTTCTGGGCATGTCATGAACCTACTGTTTATCTGTTTTCAGTGGAACTATCCTGTAAATAAGGAGAGAGATCAGAATGTCTGTTATTGGCTTCACTCTGTAATGTTCAAGCAGAAGAAAACAAGATTCGAGTCACACACCAACCTTTTATTTGCCATTTCCTATTTTTTTTTTTTTTTTAAGTCTGTAGATTTTTCAACAGAAGGCAGTGGACTCATATAGGCAATTTTGCAACAGGGTTCACTTACCACCTTGAGAGGAGGTTTAAATGAGCTTGCTTTAAGTAACATTAGAATGGAACAGGAAGTGAGTTCTGAAGTGACCTGGAGCAGGGGACTTTCATTGCTTTCTGTAGTTGCGCCCAAGATGTGTGTAGCTTACTAAGAAAAGTAGGCCATGTAGCACCTTTGTAATCAGAATGTAGCTTTCACTCTAGTACTTTCTTAACTGTTTGTGATCTCAGATGTGTAAAATATCCTTAGATTCCTAGCCTTAACACTGGAGATTCCATGTGAAAAATCCCTGCCCCTTTAATCACTTGAACTGATTCTAACCCACTGAGGAGTTATTTGTAACAAAAAATATCAATGAAAAAATGGTGTTTCTTTCTTTTAACTGGTTTCATTTGTGTTTATAAGAGCCATGCTATGCACGTAATTGTTGACTAAATTTCTGTGGTTAGGGTGCCTTCTGAATAAGGACAGATTTCCCACTAGGGAATACATATACCTCCCATCTAGGAGGTAAAAGGAGTGAATGAGTTCAAGGAGTGAAATTAGATAATACTCCAAAATTTCCAGTAAAATTGCATCCTTGAAAATTTACAGCTTAATTGCTCAGTTGGAGGGCTGTGGTAATCCTCAGTTACGCTTATGTCACTAATGTACCTTGAAAGTATCACAGTTATCTAATAAAGAAAATGAAAGATTTTGATGAAGTGAGCAAAACGTTGGGGTGGGGACTGCAATATTCATTGCAGTTGACAGATATAATTAACGCTATTACTGTTATTTCCAGTATGTAGCATCCACAAGTTGCTACTGTATCTGCTTTTGATTTCTTATAACAGAGTGAGGGAAATTCTTTTAATTCCTCTGAATAATGGTTGGGACATGCTCTCTACCTTTCAGAATTTATCTCAAAGAAACATAATAATGGTGCCTTAAGTGCTGTTTTAATGTCGTTGTAAGTCTAAATGAATGGAAGTTTATGCATAGAATTGAAAATATCTTCTAATTGTTTCCATGTAGCAAATTCAAGACTAATAGATTAGTCATTTATGTTGACCTGAATTGCTTTTTTTTTTTTTTTTTTTTTTTTTTTTTTTTCATTAAATGAAGTGTTTGTGTCCTGTTTCTGTCCACCTGGAATTCAGCAGACCGTGAATATACATCACTGCTGAGTCAACTACTTTTTCTTGACAGTCATGGTGTGTTTTCAGTAATGGTTACTGACAGGAAAAGTCAAAGCCTTGTAATTATGCAAAGGTATAGGAGAACATGGCACTTCTCTTGTATAGATTCCATTCTGAGCATCCAGTTCACATCAGCATGAAGGGCTCAAACTTCAGAGTATGCAAAGCATCTTTAGGTAATTCAGGAATAGTAGTGTGTTTATTGCAAGCAGCTTCTGAGGGTGAAATTTTCAAATGGGTGAATTTTTCATACAGGTGGGAAAAGATCCATTTTGGATTCTCTGCCTTGATTGATGGCAGTCTAGGTTAAACTCAAGTTATTGTTCTACATCATAGATGAGGTGCAGTCATAGCACATTTCTTAATGTTGAAATGTTGCCAAACTAATTTCATTATTCTCATTGTAAGCTGCATTTTTAGTGAGCCAACCTTAAAAATCTGTTCAACATCAGCTTCAGTGGTTCACGTTCACTTTCAAGGTTTATGATTTTGTAAGAGGAATATAATGAAATTTAGGAGCCTTAATGTAAGTGCCACATCTGCTTTACCCCCAAATCCACAAATGTCTAAATTTAACAGGCTGAATTTTGAACATGGATGTTAATATGCTTTGGCCATGCTTTGTTTGCTATTTGTTTTGTCCAGGCAAGTAGATTTATAATAGTGTAGCTGAGACAACATTAGAACTTTGACATCTATTTACAGCAAATTTTACTGTAAATGTGTTGATTTTGCATTTAGGGTAAAAAAAATAAATGTGGATTTGCTTTTCTTGACTTCATCTAAACTAGTCGAGTTAAAATTTCCTGTTACATTATACAATAAATCTAAATAGGTAGCAGCTAATGGATTTCAAAATATTGTTTTAAGTAATGTTTTGTAGAATCTTCTTTTAGTTACTTAGGAATAAGAGAATTGAAAATGAAAATATAAAAGAATGGAACGCAGCTAATATATTCTGAGACTTGAAAAAACAAACAAAAAAAAGTGTGGTTTTAACAGATTTTTTTAATAGAACTTGAACAAAAAATGTAAGCTAACAATTCCTCTCCCTTTTTTTTGCTGCTCTGGCCTTAGTTTCCCTTTTAGATTGTGGTGATGGAAAGGCTCTGTCCTGGAGGGTGGTGGGCATGGCACAGGCTACCCAGAGCAATGGGCACAGCCCCAGTGCCAGAGCTCGGGGAGAGCCTAGAAAGTGCTTTCAGCCACAGGATTTTAGTTTGAGTGGTGCTGTGTGAAGACAGGGGTTGGGCTCAGTTATCCTTGTGGGTCCAACTTAAGATATGCTGGAGTTCTACAGTTTCAACTCTAGTTTACCAATTTTCTGCCTGTTTTTAATAAATATTTAGATTTTTTTTTTCTAGTAGGGAATTCTTTCATTCCATGTGTGTTCTTGGATGTCCCGATATTTTTCTTTATATTCTTTTCTGACTGGTTTCAAGAATAAAGTGTAATTGATGTTGAGATTTCAATTTGCTGTTTAAAATGTTCACCGTCCTTTAAAAACGCATTGGTTGTTAGAACAACTCCACTACTCCTTCAGGTAGTCCAAAGTGAGAAGTTCTGACCTTCTTTTACATGCTCAGATAACCACCGAAGTTGGTTACTATATTAAAAATACAATTCTATTTTGTGTATGATTTTATTGTAAATACTGAAAGAACCCAGTAAGGAGTATTATCTCTTGCTATGCTGAGAAGTTGGTCTAAAATTATTTTGAATATTGTGTGCAAGTTATTATCAGACCATAGGATTCACAAGTAATGTGAAAGAAGGCTGCACTGCAGAAACAGGACTTCTAGAAATTGTAGTAAGAGGCCATATGCCAACCTAAATCACTTCATTATTGTTCTTGGCCTTAACTCAAAGTGGTAACCCATTCAATTCACTGTTCTTGAGCACAATACTCATAAACTAAAAACTAATCTAACAAAACTCATAAGCAAAGCCCTACTCCTGCAAACTCGCATGTATTTACTAGCTAATGTCAAAAAGTTCCAAGTCTTACTTGAAAGTGAGAAGATACAGTATTGTTGAAAAAAGTAACTTTATTTTAACTAGCACAATTAATTGTCAATTGATTAAAATAAATAAATAAATCAAAAGATCCCACCTACTCCCAGCCTGCAAGAATGGAGAGTAGAAATGTTTACAATGCACACTTCTACATAAATGAGTTACATATCCCCTCACACTAAGCCACTTGCTGTCACAGTAAGAGATGACCTAAGATTATACTTTAGATTGTACTCTAAATTGAGATAAATTAAGACAGAGCAAACTTAAAACACAATGGGATTGCCTGCTCACCAAATAGCAAGCCTGATTAAGTTATATCTGAGAATCTCTAATCTGCATTTCAGGACAGATCAGTCTTCTCTGCAATTGTTAGTAACTAGTACATAAAGCTGCTTTTTTACATTGTGGTTAGTATATTTTTAAATAAAGTTATTTCATTTTATATGAACATCTTAAAAAGAACAATATCTTTAAATGTTTGGCAAAGCATTTTCTTTAATCCTGTAATGCCTCATGCCATGAGTTTCACACACAATATCCTTTATTTTTCATTCCCCAAAATTTTTTGCCATGTTTTACTTCAATCTGTCACTACTTTGAATATTTCTGAATGATTAAAACCTGTAATAATTTGCATCTTTAAAAGAAAACTGTATGTTGTTTCATAGCATAAATTTCTTCTGGATTCTTTTGAATGTGTCTCGTTTTTAGATATGGTTTGACCAATTAGAGAGTCTTCTGATAACATCTTGTCAGAAATAAGATTATCTTTTCTGTTCTGGGATATTTGAGATATAACTTTAAGCAAGGAGGAGAGCACATCTTTGAAAGATGAGAGTGTTTAGATAATACACTGTTTTCTAAGGAGAGGATCAATGAATTTTGTAATAATACTTTTGGATGCTGAATTGTCTTAATATCATCCTTCAAGTTGAACAAAATATGTTCTGAGTTTGAGCAATTGCAAAATAGAAGAAGACAGAATCAAATCCCCACTGAAAAGAGCCTAATTTCATTAGATTACTGTAGCCTTTTAAAATTACATCTGTATTACATGATGCACATAATCCGTGGTCCTCTGAGGGTTTGAGATTTTTCCAAAGCTGCCATAAAGTAGCATATTTCTCTTACAAGTTAAAGGGGTTTTGATCAATGGGTTTTGTCATCAGTTGAACATCGGGAACCATGTCAAAAGCATTACCATGATTTACTATAAGGTTAACTAGTTAACTCTGTTCTGATAACTCAAGTTAGCTAACAGCGCTGAGTAAAATCTTTGCCATGGTTTGTAGGTTTAGCGTGGCTATGACATGCATTGTTCCATGACTGCTAGTAAGTGCCATGCATGATATCAGTAATATATGACATTATTCAGATGGGCATATGGAGATAATTTGAATCTCAGTCAAGTCACAATTATCTTCTTTATGGAAGTCAAACTGCTTATGGACCATTTCAGAAGCTTTAATTTTTAATTACTATGTTCTCCATCTGTATCAGTTTTGGTGAGAGTGGGGTTGGTCTCTTCTCACTAGTGATGGGTGACAGGATGAGGGGAAGTGGCCTTGGGTTGCGCCAGGGTAAGTTTAGGTTGGGTAACAGGAGAAACTTCTTTACAGAAAGGGTTGTTAAGCAATAGGCTCCCCAGGGAGATGGTTGAGTCACCATCCCTGAGTGTGTTTAAAAACCTTTGTATGTGGTGCTCAGGGACATGATTTAGCAGAGGGACGTTTGAGTTTGGGTAGTATGTTAGGTTGCAGTTGGACTTGATGATCTTTAAGATCTTTTCCACCTGAGCAATTCTGTGAATCTATGATTTTGTGTTGTGCGTATTTGGTTGCTTAGGAAGTCCTGACTCAGTGAAATGCTGACAGCTAGAATTCTGCGC
This sequence comes from Lagopus leucura, assembly GCF_019238085.1. NCBI lineage: Eukaryota > Metazoa > Chordata > Aves > Galliformes > Phasianidae > Lagopus > Lagopus leucura. The sequence goes on from NW_024962252.1 coordinate 92,320,310, forward strand.
AAACCTGAAGCCCAAGCTGATCTTTTTCAAGTTGATCATTATCACTTGGAATAGAAAGATTCTAGTTAAGTTCTATATTTTATCTTCTTCAAATCTTAAGATGTCAGTCTGTGTCTCAGGTGCCTACTGTGTTGCTAGAATCAATATATGTCCTAAATGGCTATCAGCATTTGATAAATGAGTGATGTAGCTCCCATCACATCTTTGACTTCACAAACCTTTTATCAGCTATTTAACAGTGGGTAAGTTGAGGACTGCCCCCACATAACCAGTGTTGAAACAGGGACTATCCTTATGTATCTGGAATGTCAAGACACTGCAGCTGCTCTGCCAGCGAATGCTGGCATCTCTAAAACACTGCAATATTTGTGTCACTACTGTGTACAGTTAGACTGTGCATGTATGTAATGAAACAATCTGTTCTGGGTCTCTCCAGAGTGGATTTTTTTTTTAATATGTGTTTGATAAAATGAACAGTTCTTGAAAGTAGTAATAAAAGCTGCTGTGTTAATATGTGAGGAGCTGTGTCAGCATTAAGGGGGAAAACACTGAGATGACAAAGTCCCTATTGAGATACTTGTTCAGCTGTTGATTTCGCTACCGTAGGTCAAGAAGATTATATTCACATAATAACGCACCTTTAAGAAAGCAGATGTAAAAAAGAATTAAAAATAATATAATTTGTAATTTATTGAGAATACAACTACTAAATATTGTGTGTGTATTTTGGAGTTAGAAAATGCTATTGTTCTGGAGAAGGTATGTGAAGTAAATCTGGAAGTGGGGAGGTTTTATATTTCAAAGTCATCAATCTCTGCTTTTTGAAAAGGTCAGATTTTGGCATTGTACCTGTTACATAATGTATATGCATAGAATGATAACATACTTTTGAATTGTATTTCGCTAAAGAACATTCTGAATTTCTTGAGTTACAAAATGGCAATTTGTAAAAGATTTTCTTTTTTCTAAAAATAACAACTCAGGCTGCTTTTCTAAAAAAGATGCTTCGTTATGCAAGCATCATCTGTAAAAAGCATCACCCCAGAATTGTAGGAAAGAATAATGAATGTTAGTGGGGCAGTGTTTGCTTTTACAGGCATTACAACTAGTTCTGTGAGCAAGGAAAGGCCTATGACAGTTCTTTATTCATAAAATTAGCAACTTATCTTTGATGTCTGCTTTCTGATATTCTATTAGATGTGGATGAATGTAAGCTATCCCTGTGTACAGTGTATTGGATATTCTGGGGGCTCAGAGTTCAGAAACTCTAGCCTCAGGTTTCTGTACTCTACTGCAGCGTGCTTATGAGAATTAGATTCTCATGTTTAAAAGGTTCTGCACTGTTATGGAACTATACATAGGATGTGGATCTAATTCAGAGTAATTAACTGAAGGTTAATATTTAAAAGCTTCTCTTTAAAATACAGCGTAGGGAGTATTGATCTATATTGGGAAGAAAAATAATTTGCTGGTGTAAGCAGATCAAGTGCAAATGTTACTCTTTGACAACCTAGGCATTTTATTAACCTCAAGCTTTATAACAGTTTGCTAGGTTTTAAGATTTAACATGTAGCTCAAAAACCTGATGGTATTTTAAATTTATATTGACCTGGGTGGCCTGCCCAGCCAGGTCATCTTTAATTCTTCTCCACTTGCAGAACTGTGGAAAAAGCCTGCTGTCTCTTGAGTTCGTTGGTGGTATTTATAGATGTGGCCTTGAACTGTAATGTAAATACTGTGTATTTGCTGATTGTAGACAGAGAGCAGCGTGCAAAAATCTATTTTTGTGCTATTAGCTTTATATTGTTGAGTTTTATACTTTGGCCTTCAAAGCTTATTCTTTTTATCCCTGTTTGCTTATTTTCCTCTCAGATCTTTCTTAGCTTTAGTTTTTTCTGTGAAGCTATTCTAGTACATTCATATTTATTTTAATGTCCTCTTCTAAGCACTACCCTAACCCAGAGTTGTTTTCACTTTTTCACTTTATCAGATCTTTTGCAAACATCATATCAGTGTATGTATCAAAAGTGATAGGGAATCGCGGAGTTTATGTTCAAATGGTTTTAGGAAGCAGTTCCAGCCCTCAGTCTTTGCCACCTGTTTAGAGTACTCAGGGTCTGACATAAATAAATCAGCAGATTTCTTTGAAACATACAGTGAATACTTATGGATATCTACTTACTTATTATCAAGTAATAAATTAATTCCAACTGACAGGTGACCAAAATAGAACATTAATTACAAGCTCCAAAATGTTTTTATGATAGCAGACTCATATTTGAGTCAGCAGTCTCTGTAGCTGTTAGGCACAGTTCACTGTGTGTTTCCTGTTATTTCAAAGATAGGTTTGGAATACCTGTCTTACTTTCCGATTTGACTCATGGTGAAGTGAACGCAGTGCAGCTGCATTGCTTTCTTCCTGCACTTAGAAGGCGGCATTCTGCATGGAGTTGTCTGTGTGCTCGTGTCACAATGCAGGCCTCATCCTCTTAAAAGAAACAGCTTATTTCTCAGTTTTGCATCTGAAAATGGTGTACTGGGAGCAGTGTCCCAGAAACAGTGTCCCTTGTTAACAAGACAGGCCTGTCTCTTAACCCCTGATCTGCTAGTTCTGCTGCTGCTTTCTTGTAGAATTTCTTTAATTTCATTCATAGCTGTCTTAAAAGTCCTGTTGTATGTCTACTGGCAATATGATAGTAACCTAAATCTTACCAAGTCTAAAACTGTAATGCTGAAAGCTGCAAGTTAACTGGTTTCTATCCATGGGCAATTTTGAGAGTTATGATGTCACAGTTCCTTGAAGTGCTTACTTAAGTTTTGATGCTCAGATCTCAATTCTGACATGCTTGAACACTTCAGCATAATTTAGGTTTACATTTCAGTGAAGCTAAAAAAAAAAAACACCTGCATTTCTCTACCCCTCCTCCCTCTGCAAGGTGTGAATCAATAAGCTTCACAGTAAAAGCTGGCTCATCACGAATTACTGTAGCAGGCACTTTTTTTTTTTTTTTTTTTTTTTTAAGGTTTGAGCAAAAAATAGTGGAGCTTTATTCATTGTGGGGGAATATTGGATTCAGTTCTGTAGGGGAATAAAACTTATATTCTACCACGTTGGGTAAGTGTAGTCAGCTTGTTCTCAGTAGAGGACCCTCTAGTTTGTCTGCCCTGCTGAAGCCACAGTGCAGTGTGGAAATCAAATTGGTTCAGCTGGTGCAACAGTGCTAAAAAGGCATGACTAATGGCCAGGGCCAGGAGGAAAGAGAAACTGTTCCTTTGCTTTCAGGATATGTTGAGATGCCAACTACAAAGCATGCTATTTTTATTTTCTTTTTTAAGGGAAGTATAGTGTGTGTATTTTCTCCATCTGTAGAATAAAAAAAGAAATAATGTATGTGAAATTATTAATAGTACCTAACATTATTAATGTTTTTGTGATTTCATGATGCTACTCCCAGGTATGATCTGGCGAGGAAACAAGAAAGCCAAGAGCAGAGCCCTGTTTAACAAAATAATTCTATGTGCTACCGTGCAATATTAAGGTTCAAAACAAAGAATAACCTGAAAGGAAGTAAGACTATCTCCACATGCTTAGTTGATGTAAGCTATATTTTGTCCTCACATATAATATCTGGTTGGAAATTCTTTTGAGACTGGTTACTATTAGAAAGAAGAAGCTACTTGATGTGAGCAGTTGTTGATCTGATTTGCCTCTTTTTACAAAGTTTCTTTTCTTGGGATTTAATTTTGGAGCACTAAGTAACTAAATTTTAAACACCATTTTGAAACAATATCTTCACTTTTTTTCAAAATAAAGACTTTTTCGTTTATTTTTTAAAATCCTAATTTCTGTTTCGCGGACAACATTATGCCAAGTATGCAAATAGTTCCAGGTGGCCTGAGATCACTTTGGATGAGTGTATCTTCTCTCTTAACACCTTCAGTCTTGTTAAATTAACAACTTATTTTATGTTTAAATTAGTTTTGTTTGCACTGCTATAAAGTAGAATGGTAACATTAATACTACATGCTCACATGTACCTCTTGTTATTCATGACTTTCTTCTGTTGAAAAATAAATGTCAGGCAAACCTGGATTCTTGCTTAATATGTGCCCAGCCCAAAGAAAAGCTAGTAATAATAATAATAGTAATTAGTGTTTATGATTAACATGTTGTATCGATACAACCACTTTTGTCTAAACAGAACCTGCTTCATACGGAAGTCTAGAATGGTACAGCTTTTTAGAAAATCTCAGTTTGTACTGGTACTGTACAAGATGACCTAGAGTGGTAGTGATTTAGTTGCTTATGCCTAAGTAACGAGTGAGGCTTTAGTGCACTTTATTTTCTGGTCCTACTTGTGCAAGCTGCTTTATACAACATATGATAGCAGAAAAAATATTTATTCTAGGTATAAAGTGTTTATATTCTATGTGTGTTTCTAACTTTGTTTTTTAAACTACAGTGGATAGAGATATTAGTATTTGTCATTGCAAGTAGATGAAAGAAATCTCAAGAGGGGATAGATATTCCCAAAAAATCATTGTTTTTCTGCTGTGACAGTTAATTGGGAATTAAATTATTCCAGCTATGTTTGTGGATGGCTTTTTTATTTCCTCACTCTACCCATCTGTTGTAATTGCTTGTGGTTGCTTTTTCAAGACATGGAATATAGCAGTATCAATAGAACTTTAATTTGTGGTATAATTATCATTTTTGTAATTACATTTCATAATGTATTAAATGTAGTGAAAATGTGAGTGCATGTACATCTAGATCTTGTTATGGATATGAAAGTATCTTGTTTCATTTTATTTCTTTTACCAGTGCTTTCTCCCAGAGCAGTGTGAACTATAGAGTAAACGCTCTGTGTGTGTTAGTTTGTATGGTCCCTAATAGCTTAAGAGTGAAGGAGGTTACTGGGTTTAGTTTATCCTCTCCCATACAAAGAAAATTGTTTTTCTTAAGTAATCTATCCATTTGGTTTTCAGTGTGTAAGCCTTTGTACATCCAAGGAGGAATGTGTATCAAGAGTTCTCACGATTGTTCACTTTCCTTAAGCTAATCTTGAATCATCTACAGGAACCAGGGGGGACTTACAGAAAATGTGCATTGAAGGACCTTGGATTTTCAAAGAAGTGGGTTTTTCTTATTTCAATTTTCAAAAAGTTGGAAAGCTTGCACATTTACACCTGCTGATTTATAATGCAAGTGTGGGAATCTAGTATCACCAAGAGTGAATTCTTTGCAAGAAAATTGAGTTGATAGCTGGTAGGCTTTGAGCTTTAGGAGGCATGTTTAGAGCCTCCATGGGTATATGCTTGAGAATTAGTCACTGTTATCAATGACGATTATAACCTGATTTACACCTTCCATTAGAAAAAAGTTATTTTACGTGATTTCTTTAGTGCATCACCTGATTTTTGTTGGTCTTGACCCTGGTTACTACTCAAAAATGGAAAAGCTTCCATTGATCTTGGCAGTAAGAGATCAAAGCTGCCTTCATCACAGTACACTTACAGAGCTTCTAAATTATTAAGTAGAAGAATGTAAGTGAGGTGCTTATGTTTAGGAAGGGCATTATGGTCATTAAGAATTGAGATTCTGCATATCTGTATGCTGTTCTTTTTCTTGAAACTTTCATACATAACTGTTAGGCTGGTTTGCAAGTCACACTATGAAGCCAATGTGTGGTTCTGCAGCCTGCTAGTTTCCTAACCTTCAGGCTTTATAACACTGGATTCTCTATAGCTCCTTTTCCAGGGATACATACAGCATTCTGTAACCTGTAATGAGATTGTATGAGATTCTCAGATGGATGAACCCATAGATCTCATGGAGTAGTAGATTGCAGGCAAAAGAGTGCAGGGATTTATATTAAGTGAAAATGGAATGTTCACCTACTAGTCAGCGAGTGTGATGATATCTGTAACTGTGTTGAGTCATTTACATCTGTGTTAAACTTAATCAGAAGTTTGACACTCAGTCTTGTAAGGTTGTGTCCCTATTCTGTAACCTTCTATTAATCAAAACTGTCACAGTTTTCAAGGAACATCAATAACCTAACGTGGCTTCCCACATAAAATAGGTCATTGGGTTTAGCTGAAGTAATTTTTGTTTCTCAAATGCAGTAGTCACTGTACTATTTTTAAACTGTTCCACTTATTTAAAATAATAATAATAATAATACATCTACCACATCTCAGGAAAAAATTCTAGTGATTAAATGAACTGCCTGTTGTAAGTATGAATCTCAGACCTGAATGAATCTACTGTCAAATTATTTTCAAAATATTTTATTATTTATTGTTTAGGTCCTCTGTTGCCAATTTTATTTTTGCCCTCCTTATGTTGTTACTTCTGAGTTGTGATTAAGTTCTCCATCTCATTACTGTTTTGAATCCTTTGGTTTTTTGTGCATTTAATATATTTTCCATTCTTCCTATCATTCTTGCTAATATTCTCTATAGTTTCTGACTTTAACATCTTCATTCTTCCTTTTTTTTTTCCTAGTTTGTATTACTTATCTCTTTTGTTTTCATTACTAAACGTAGTGTTAGATAATAATTCACCATGAACCCTATTCAGTTTTCTTTTAACTTACAGAGCTCACATTTCCATCCAGAATACATCTGTATGTGTACTGAAGAGTGACATAATAAAAACTAATAAAAATAAGTGAAATATTTAGGTGCAGGATATACTGTTTTTAGTTACTGGGTTTTATGTGAGCATTTTCACAATTTAGCTGTTGCAGCTCTATCTTTTCCTGAATCTCCTGGGTTAATCAATGTATAGGTCCATCTAATTAGACTCGATTCATAGTCTTTTGATGTAATTGATACTGAATTCCACTGACATTAATAGGAATTGTAGCAAGCCTTTTCTGTGGAAGATCTGTAGATTAACCTTTCAAAAAAGCCTAAAATGAAAAGTATAATATATAATAATATACAACTTATGTATTTCTGCTGCACATTTTTAGGAGCCAAAAGTCTCAGCTTTAAACTGTCTGCAGTTGGACAGTGAATAGCATATTTATTGTTTCTGTAGAAGTCTGATATTTTTCAGGATGTTATATTATGAATATGGAAAACTCTAGATGTGTTTATTGTAGTACTGCTCTCCCTAAAATTCAAATATTTTATCCTCACTAATGTCAGTCTTACAAGGTTAAAGATGGCACTCTACCTCTTACAAAGGCGAATACTATAGTTCCAGATATATCTGACATCTGGTTCATTTGGTAATGCACTGAAATTATCTGGAACAAAAACCTAGCATCAGTTGCTTCCGATCCCTTATTAATTATTCTTTCTGTGAGTACAGATAGGATTGTAGGCAGAAAACTAAATAAATCAGACTAATATTTGTTGTACTTTAAGTGACGTGGAAGAAATCCTATCCCTACTGACGATAATCAGACAAACCCAGTATCCTCAGCCACACAAGTCATGTACTGTAGTCCTTTCATCATCTTTACTGAAAAAATTTAAAGCTATGACTCTTCAGAATGAGTACTTAAAAAAATACTGAGTAACAAATAGCGATAAACTAGCAAAAATATCCACAAAAGTAACATAACTTCTTTGCTAAAATGGTGAAGAACTTTGTGCTTTTCTGCAGATTTTTAAGGATTTTTTGGGTTACAAGTAGGTAAACCTTAGGAATGCATCAGTCACCCCAAAGGCACATTATATGAAAGGTCAATATTTAAAGCAGCTTTAATATGGAAGCTCAAAATCAGTTAAATCAAAGGTCAAATATCATCAGTCTCTTCTTCGAGAGGCTCTGAGTTTATGTACTTGAAACATGAAATCAAGCTTAACAGTGATGAATGGAGGACGCACAAATGTAGTCTCCCCAGCAGTTTTCAGAGGTTTGTTGCCAATTGTTTTAGAGGTTTATATGAAGAAGTGTTAACCTGAATGAGGTAGATAAGAGTACACTGAAAGTGGACATAAGAAAAATCTAAACAAAAGCAATGGGAGAAAGTCAAGGAGAAGAGAAAAAGTTGCTTATTATAAAAGAATTTAAATTGGCACTGGAAAGTGTGTCATGAGATACAATGATCTCTGAAGTGTGAAAAGTGCAGGATTTGATATTCTGAGTCTCTAATGAGGCTGTGAAGCAATACTGAAGAAAGGAGAGATGGAAATAATATTTTTCTTTTTAAGGTATCTGTTCTGAAGCATTTGAAATAAGAACAGAAAAATTACGAAGGCACAGCTGACCTCCAAGTTGCTGCTATTATGCAATGTATTTTCTTAATACATAGTTAATGGCTAGGAGAAGGTGTTGAAAATCATTATTTTTATTTTTAGTAAAATATCTTGCTAGTAATTTTTTGCTTTCCTTTATTGGAAACTTCAGTTCTGTAAAGCCTTCTTGATAACAGAATGAAATAAAAAGGTAAGCTGGGGAACTGGATGGGCAAGTTCATGTGAAAACGTTCAGGGAGGGAAAGGTGCTTTCTGTATAGGGTGTATTTTCCAGCAACAACAAATACTAATTTTTCTGACGTTTATTTGGAATGTGCGAGGAAATACAGCACTCTAAGGGAGACCAACAGCATTCAAAAAGGAGAAAATGATATGCTGAATGAAAAATGAATGTTTTTTTTCTCCTTAACAATGGCTACACATATTTGAAGAGTGTAAATGCTAAAGCACAAGGGGAGTAATGCAATGGGATTACTAAAGTGAAAATTCAGATTGGCTGAGTAGCAGGAAAAAGTGATTGACAGTAAGAATAGATTATGTAGCAGAGCACTTTCCCAAAGGTACTTGTAAAAGCACCATCTCAGCCTTCACTGATGCTTCAGAGTAGATTGCATAAAGCAAAAGCTATTCTATGTGAAAACATCTTTTTTGGAGAGGTGTGCTAGAGGGCTTAATAGATTTGCTATAAGCCATTTTGGGGAGTCAGTTAGAGATGTGTTATAGATTTTTGTTTGTTGAAAGAAGTTTCCCATATCTCCCACTCAGTAAACCCTAATGAGTTCAGTACATGTTTAATAAATCAGTGCCTTATAACAGTGATTTTTATGCATTTTTCACTACTCTTTTTTGAAATAGGATGCTTAAAAGTGGAAAAGCTAACAGAGGGGTGGGGGATGTTTGTGTTGTGTCAAGGGGAATATTCAGGGAGGAAACTGTGGAATCTTGCAGACCCAGTGTTTTTACCAGCATATGAATTTCAGTCTTTCTAAGGTTCATGAGTTGTCCTGATACTAGTATTGTTTAAAAAAACCCAACATACAACTTAGTGATCCAAAGGAAGTAAACACAAAGGGCTTTAAGATAATATTTCCATGAAGGAGACAATCTTCAGAAAAACCATTTTCTCTCCCATACACACTAACACTGTTTCTTTGAGGTCTTGTGTATGCTTTGCATGAGGGTAGAGTGTAATTAATAGAAGGGAGCTCTGGTGTTACTCAGGACAAATTCCTCTCAAATGCATGGGGTTTTCTAAATGTTTACGCTTTGAAATACCAACAGAAAATTCATCCATTTCGTACTGAATAGCCCTCAGCATTCATAAGATTTTTATGTTTATCTCCTGCTGTGGAGGCTGGAAGTGACATATACTGAGCTATTGATTATGTACATATACAATAATGACCATAAGGAACAATATATTCCATCTCCTTTAGGCAAGTCTTATGGATAGAAAAAGAAATTCCATCTTATATATCCAGTGTGCATATGTTTCTTAGGTGATACAAGGTGCCAGTCAGCCACTGCTCTGCTCATAAATATTTATATCTCTAAAGATGAGAATAAATAAATATTCATCACGACTCAGCAGAATCAGGATTAAAATGGAAATATGCAAGATACAGGAAAAATTGTTCCAAGAAAATGTTTGAAAAGAAAATCCTTTTCTATTTTTCATCGATCACTCTATTGGGGAAAAAAAAATTGAATACTTTGCACTGTGTGAGAGAATTCAGATTAAAAAGATCACAAAATACACGTAGGATTTCCAGAGACAACGGAAAAAATACAGAAGAAGACAAACTGGGAATAAAATGTTGAGATTATTTCTTCAGAATCATGAATGAGGAAGTCTTAACTTGTCTCTGTCCTGAATGTTGAAAGGCTCAAAGAGTGTTTGAGAGCAATACTTATATGCATTCTCCACTACATCAATCAAAATTCTTTGTCCCTTATTGAGAAATATATGTATTTTTAAGATCACTTAGTTAAACAAACAAACAAAAAAATACCCTGCAATTTTGGGCTGTGCCCTGGCATTTCTTCCACATTAACTAGTAATATGCTATATTAGTGACAGCTATTTATTGATGTACTTAGATTGCTCTGAAAATAATGTCTCCTGTTTATTTTCATGGAAACTACCACAAAGAATCCCAGTAATGCCATAAATCACTATTTTTCAGTACTGTCCCAATATTAGCAGTGCTTTTTCACCAGCAGTGTTCAGGAGTCTGCATGTTGCACTCATAAAAACCTGTACCAGCAGAGATGACCTGCTTTTTCACAGCTGCAGTGATGGCATCATTGCTAGGAAGGTGTTGCTCACAGAGTCTATCTTTCATCAGCCTGAACAGATGAAAGTCAGAAGGTGCTAAATCCTGATTATACAGGGTGTGTAGTAGGACAGTCTAGCCAAAATCAGCAATGTGCTCCACAGTCTTCATAATGGTATGGAGGTTTTGTATGACCGTGTTGTAATATAAAAGTTGTTGTCTTTTCTGGACTGATTCTGAAAGTTTGAGCTTTCAGCTTAGCCAGAATTGCAGTGTAATGGTCAGAGTTGATGGTTTGTGTGGGCTCAGAAGGATCACCCCTTTCCTATCCCAAAAGGCTGCATACATCTCTTTGCCTGCTGAGGGCTGCATCTTGAACTTTTCTTTCAATGGGGAATTCACATGTTGCAGTCCATGGACTGCTGTTTTGACTTCGTTAACGCTGTGTCTCATTGCTGATGTGATCCAGGAAACCTTCTGCTTCATCTTAGCTCAGTAGGTCCTGATAGATTTCAAACAGTTTTCTTTCTGTGAGTATTTGGAGGACCCACGTGGCATAAACTTTGTGACATTGTAACGTTGCCATTATAATTTCCAATTCACTGAAGGTGATATTCATGTCTGCACAAAGTTCTCTGGTCATAATCTACTGATTCACGTGGATGAGCTGATTGAGATGCTCTTCCTTTTGTGATGTGACAGCCGAGTGGCCATCCAGTATGAAGCTTGTTTTTTGCGTCACTGTCATCGCTGCTGACATGCACCACCCACTGCCTCACTGTGGGTTAACATCCACTGTTTGATCTCCCTAATTATTCAGCAGGTGTCAGTGAATGTCACTGGGAACAATTATTTCTTATTTCTTTGTACTTCCGGACTGCCCTGCTGCTGTCATCAGCAGCACATGGAAACAAAATGTAATGAAACATTGGTGGGAAGGGTCAACCTGTACTGTCATGCCACCTACATCCATCTCTGATGTCATGGGCCAACATAAAAAAAACAAGAGGCATTACTTTCAGAGCAATGCTTATATTGCACCAATGCATTAAAATAACAAATATTTGTGAAAACGTATTGTAATGCATCATCAAAGTCCAAGTTAAATTGGCTTGTGTGATTAGCTAGATGTCCCTGTTGAGGTCCCTACATCCTTTGTCTTCGAGATATACAAGTTTACTGCTGGTAGTGGTATACTTTCATTTCTGTAACAACTTAAGAGTTAGTTAGTCTGTCCTTTGCTTTTATGTTGAGACCCTTTGCTCATAAGGAAAGGCTTCACTGAATTTCTGAGAATCTTCTCATTGCTGCAAAATTGCAGTGAATGGTGGTGAAGTTTGAGTACTCTGAATTTAAGTTCATTCCCAGACTTTACAGCATGTTTCTATGTTGGCAGTTGAAATTATTTTTGTATACCTATTTTGATAATATTTTTATCGGTTTTATTTAGGCAATTTTTTGAAGATTTGTGAACTGATTTACATGCGCTGTTTCTGAAGAATTAAGTCATTAAGTGAATCCTTTGCTTGGAATTTATTATTTTGTCAGGAAAAACAAAAATTGTGATTATTGACAGAAGTGATTTGTTTCACCAGTTTAAGAAAAAGAAAAAACAACAAAGAAAATTAGGCAGTGCTCATTATAATTCTTCCAGAAAATTGCATAGTCTACTGTAGGACTGTAATAAGAACTGAAGTTTGGAATGGAATATCTATTTAGGATATAATGTTCTTCAATTTCCTTTTTATTTAGTCACGTTTTGAAACAAGAGTTTTAAAATCCAGTTGCTTCAAACACAGTGATTATGTTATGGAATTAATGTAGTTGTATAAGAAAAAAGCAAACTGTTTTCTTTCAAAGAGTTCCACACAAACAGTTTCACTTGCTTAAGAGCCATTGGAAACATAGGGATGCTGCTTTACCATCATGTGGTAAATGATTTCTAAATCTTCACTGGGGAAACTGAAAGGAATATAGAGAAGAACTCTTTCTTTACTTTTCAGTAGTAAGGATTAAATGCTTACACTACAATATATCTTATTTACCACATAGAAAAAAGAAATTGTAGAAATATAAAAATCTAGATGTCCTTATTAAGCCAGTCATGGTATCATCTAATTGTCAAAGTGCATCTGTTCTTTGGCTCCTCAGAATTTTCTGTTATGTTGAGATGAAGAATATAGGTTTATATTTAACCCACATTTTCATTAAAATTAGTTGCTACGCACTTAAAACATTGGGAAAATATCAAAATGGAAGGTAAAAATATTTTTTCTAAGCCAGCTATGTGAATAGCTTAATGTTCTGGTATGTTCAAACAGATGTTCATTCAAAAGGTCAGAACTGATTTTTCAGATGTTTGCAGCTCTTGATATGTACCTATGTTACCTGTGCATATGTATATTTAAAAAAAAAAAAAAAAAAAAAAAGACTGGGGGCAGCTGACACTGCAATAGTTTGTAGAAATACTTTTGGTTGATCTGTCTTTCAGGTTCAGTTTTTCTTTATTCAAGAAGTGAAAAGCTGATGTACCAAAATGGGTATGAAAACTTCAGAACCAGTTATATCCCATCTAAATGATAGCAGGAGAGATGAATGGGAGCACATTTGCTTTTTTCCTGACAAACAAATAAAAAAATCTGACCAGATTTAGTAGTTCTATAATGTTTTGTGAACTGACCACAGGTTAGCGGTAGTCACTTGTGATATAATTCATGATGCCAACTGAAACTGTCTGCAATAAATTGCAAACTTAAGCTAAGTAAAGATTAAAAACAGATATTCCAAGGTTAAATAAGTCGCGTTAATTACTTTGCTGGCTTCTTTTTACTTATAAGCATAGAGGAAGCTGTTAGGAAGCATGAAAGCTGTCAAATTGATCATTCCCATGAGACAGATTTAAAAATAGACTTCACTTACAAAGAAAATCATGCCATGAAAACTGTATCTGTTGAGTCAATGACTATTAATATCAAGGATGGCTAAGGATTTGTGTTTCCAAGCTTGTCTTTTGAAAATGTTTAGCAGTAATCAGCTAGGAAACTGTGCTGAGAGCTCCGAGATGGAGAACTGTGAAAAGTATTCTTCAACACATAGCTGGTTGTAACTTTCGCTTTGCTAAAGGGGCTTCTAAAAAACAAAGTGGTACAAGAAATGGAGTACGTTTTGAAAATTCTTTCTCTTTTAAGATGAAGCCCTCAGAAGGTACCAGGGGGTTTTTGTTCATATTTTTAATACAGCTCCTTCCCCTGTTTATCAGTTCTGAATGTCTGCCCAACAACATGAAAAGAACCCTTCATACAAAGGAGCTGAACGTAAACGGGGTATAACATGAGCAGATCAGATTTTCCAGGAGCTTGTTATTTGTGTTACTGTTTCTTAAAGCAGAGAGCCTCCAGTCTGCCTCTTGGTAGCTTTTGTTTTCAAGAACTACCTCTTGAAAAGTCAAACCAGTTTCAGACTGGAATGATGAGTTCAGCTTTTGGTTTATAAAAGCCTGATGTGCCCTTTTGTTTTCTGACAAGATCACACAGGTGATGTGGTAAGGCTTAGTCTCATTACTTGATGGTGTTTATTGGCTTGTGTTAAGACTAACACCTTAGACAGTTTTCCATTGTTTTAAAACTGTCTGCTCACTTGATATTTTCTCCAAATATATTTATTTTGGAGTGTGCCTATTCTGAATTCATTTTAAAGTTTTCTATTAGGCATAATTAACATCTTAATTCTGAATCAGTCTTGGATCTATCAGGGTTTCATAGTCTTTAACTAGTAAATAGTGGCTTCAGAGGGATTGAAACTGCACAACTGATACTACAATCATGAGCCTAATTTTGGCAGACTTTTCTAAAGAAAATGCATGCTATAAATCTTTGACTAGCTTTGAATTTGTCTTTTTTCTTCTGAATATAGTCGTACAGAGATGAATACAAAGAACAGTTAGTAGGATAAGTGGGGCTGCTAAAAGCCTGGTGTACTCTTGAATGATTTTTCATTTATGCTTAATTCAGTGCATGTATTGTGTGGCATGCCCGTTGATATGTTTTGCTGAAAATAGTTAGAAAGTGATTTTTGCCTGAGAAAATACTGATTTTTCCTCCCAAACTTTTGACATGATATATCAAAATGTACTTGATATTAAAAGGCTCTTTAAAGTTGAACAGTTTATTTGAAATTTGAAAAAATAAGAACATTTTAAAGCTAAAAACAAGTGTCAGAACATTGCTGAAACATTCGATTCATGGGGAAATGAGAAATGTTTAATTGCACTGTCTACCCTTTACTAAGAATTAGCTTTCTTCATAGGTATTGTCCAAATAAATGCTGTGAGGTGTGTTTATTGTGAGATACATTCGTTAGCAAAAAATATTTTAGGAAACTCATTTTATTTGCAGATCTGTACATTGATAACATTTTATGTTTATAGTAGATACCAATAACCAGTGAATACCTTGTGTAGGTACTAGTTGGTAGTTCATTTTATTTGGCAAGCTGTTCTTGTTCAATGTTTTTGGACAAAGTTTGATAGAGTATTGTATGTTTTTACTGATGATCTGTCAAAAGAATTGATTTAGCTTGAGGCTGAAGACTCAGTACAGAACTGAATGGGAATTTCAGCACTAAATGTCAGCACTAAGCTGACACCAAAATCACAGGTTTGGAGGCTACCTGTCAGAATCATCATACTTCAGTATGCATACTCAGGTTTATTCTCTCGCTGCAGGAATATGCCACGTCTTGGACATCAAGTAATGCATCCCTGTTCTTTACTATTATTAGGATAATTGGCTTGGTTCAGCAAATTTATTTTCATAGAACCACAAAATGGCCTGGGTTGGAAGGTCCTTAAAACCCCACTGAGCGCCAACCCCTGCCATGGGCAGAGCTGCTCCCCACCAGCTCAGGCTGTCCAGGGTCCATCCAATCTGGCCTTGGGCATCTCTAGGGATGGGGCACCCACAGATCTGGGCAGCAGTGCAAGGGCTTCACCAACCTCTGAGTGAAGAATTTCTTCCTAGCATCTAAACTAGGTCTTCCCTCTTTTAGTTTAAAACTATTCCCACTTGCCGTTACATTGCACTCCCTCATAAAGAGGACAGCTAAAATAACATGGCTCATAGGTAGGTGATAATTAGAGATGCCATGAAGATAAAAGAGATGCCTTAAAAATATCTCATGAATCAAGCTCATCTTTTTCTTGAAAATTTATAAATTGCTTTTAGTCATACACACAGATCAGTATTTGGAATGGAAGAGTCCCAATTTTCCTCCTACTCTGCATAAGTACTACAGAAATTTTAGCTTAATTCTCACTTGTATTTGAGAAAGCAGTGTGCTTGGAAACGCCAATGTAATGAGTTTTTCAGAATTTATACTATTGAAAAGTGTAAAATAAAGTTAAAAAAAAAAAAAAACAAACTGTAAGGATTTGAAGGAGCAGGCAGGTGAAAGTAAGGAACAATTTTTCTAGATATCTTTCAGGAATTTGGATGTGAAAAGAGACGAAAGTTACTGCTGTGGCTGGAGATTTTGTTTTAAGACTATCTAGCTGTCATGTTAAGACAGAATGTAACCAGTATCTCCATAAACTGTTTTTGTTTCGGTATCACAAACAGAAACTGGGGAGCTGCAACCTAGTTAGGTACTGTGCTAGCCGCCAGAATGGGAAAATGAAAGTTTCTATAGCTGGTCAGCCAGTAGCCAACTTTACTGAATGAATAGCAAGCCAACAAAGCAGAATGGAAGAACACTATCTACGTGGAGTCTAGCTGTGAGTTTATACAATAGCCATGGCATTTCAGCCCAACATTAGAGGGCTATTTGCCCAGCAGTGGGACAGAAGGTTCTTTCAAACCAGGAATCAGGAAATGGAGCAAATGAATCCAAAAGGGAAAGCAGCCAGAAAAAGCCACAGCCAAGAGCTAGCTATTCAGCTAGATACAAGAGCAGCCACACGAGTGTGAGAGAATGAGAGGAAAGAGACAGTTGAGAATTTATTATTCTGGAGAAGTAAGAAGGCTGAGAGACATCAGTTGGCAGTTACTAATATACTGATGAAAGAGGCTGAAAGAAAGCCAGTAATGAGTAGAATAAACCCCTAATTTCACCAAAGGATGTGCAGAACTGATGTTCTACGTAAAATTGCAGACTACACTCACTTGCTTTTATATATGTCTGAAAACATGGCTAATATGAAATATTTCCTTCAGGTATTTGAAGACTTGTAGGGTTACTTATAGTTGTCACTTATTTCTTTTTTCTCATAGACTTTTTGTTGCTCTGTATCTACAGATCACTGACCTCCCAAACTTGGATTCTGTGTAGGGTCCATGTTGCCTTTTGTATTCAGTTTGAGGCTCATTCTTCTGCTCTTTTTGTGGCCATTTTTTGTCCTTAGGGGAGATAGCCTAATTAAAGGTAGTTTTGTTGACTCCCTGCTTCCTGAAAAGTGGTTGAACATTAATTGCTGATGAGATGTAGAGAATAATTGTCTTTGTCTTTACTTTATTTTTTTTTTCCCTATCCGTTTAATTGAGCTGCTGCTTAACTCAGAAACCCTTTTTTCCTCCCATTTTTTCTTCCGTGTACTGTTGAGTAAGAGGAAGGTGAGAGTGGGGTGGTGGAGCTTAGCTGTGTATGAGTGTAATACCACCACATGCGGAAAGAAAAAATAGTGTTTTTTTGTATTTAATGCAGAATTAACCTTTAGTAATTCTAGATGCAACGAGACAGAAAAGGGGGGAAAAAGCAGAAATTCAGCACAAGTGAGTTTCCTGTATCCCTTTAGTTTTCCAGTCACTGAATGTAGTATATTGTTTGTTTTCTTCCTTAAGTGTTATTTAATGTATTAATGTGAAGCTGTTTTTGCTACAAATAATACGTTTTGTTTTCCTTTTGGTTATTTTTTGTTTCTGTTGGTTTTAATTTGTGACTTATGTCTTGTTGGAAGCTTTGTTCCTGCTTGGGAGCTAATAGAAATTCTGTGGAACCAACTTGTTCCTGAATTCTGCAATTTAGATGTTGCCAAGAAATTTCTATGAATCTTTGCCATGGGCAATTAAAATAAAAAAGGCGGGTGGGGGATGAACAGAAACCTTGAACCAATTTCTTGAAAACAGAGAACACAGCAACCACAGTCAGAAACATTTAGCAGCCTGGCAGCAGACAGCAGGGCATACAGGGAATAACAAAACAGTCTATTGAAGAGAGAAAAAAAAGGATTTTCAAAAGCCTTGTGTCCACAGCAGGCTGAAAAAATTTAACAACAATCCTGTTATCTAGGTTGTTTAAAAAAAAATGTTGATTTTCAAATTTCTGCTAATATAACATGTTAAACGATACAACAATAACTTCTCTCTCCATGGCAGCAATATATAAAGCTTTCTCTGGCACACTCCTTAGATGTCTCTATTCAGACTGTCAAAGCAGAGGAGAAAAGAACCAAACAGTTCTGAAGTCACTGTTTGTAGCTCCAGCAGAAGAGACCAGTAGAGCTACAAAATCATCTCTCTCTGTTGTATTAATTGTGGTAACAAGTGACTGATGCATGAAAGAGGTGATTTTTCCAGTGAATCTTGAGCAAAGCAAATAGGTAGTTTTTCATAGCTGTAAGCTCAGTATGTTTTCCTTACTTTAATTCCATTTCCTGTAATACTGAATTCATTTCTATGATTGTATGTACCTACTGCCACATTTTTGATTGCCTTGAAATAATTGATATCTTCCCTTTACTAATTTGTAAGCTATTTGTTGTTCCATTCTTTACGTTCTTTTAACACCATTGTTTGGGGGCAGTAGCTGATTTTCATGTGTCCTGTTGATTTCATGTTGGAATTCCATATAATTATTCTAGCTTGTCCATTTTGTTTTGGTGCCAAATAGCCTACCTAGAATTTGCAGGGATATGATAACACACAGTTTTGAGAAACATATTTATTGTGCGTGCTAGGTATGTCTGTTTCCTGTGAACAGAAGTCTATGCAATATATCTTGTAATGCTTAAGAGGAGCCACATCATCACATCATTATTATCTCTAGTTAGACCTTCAGTGTGTCATTAACCCATCATGGCAAAGCATAATACATTGTTTTGTTGACCTTGAGACAGGTAATATTCAAGCTTAGCTTTTATTGAGTGTAGTTTCTGAACTGATTTTTCCATTTAAATGGCCAACATGCTGTATAGTCTGTAGTTGCATGCTAGAAAATTAGAATATCATACTCTTTGGTCACAGTGATCCCTGTGGTCCTTAAGCAGAAAATGGGAAGAATGTTTCCTGTAGGAAATTTGAGTAAATATTACTCATCTTCAGTCAGGTTCTACCAGACAGATGCTCATGTTGCGAACTTCAGCCTTCTTACAAGTTTCTAGCATGTGAGGAAGTAGCATACCCATTTTATAGGGAAGCAAAGAGAGGTTAAGCTCTCTGGGAAGCATTCAGATCCAGGTTAAACTCAAATCTCTGGATTTACTATCTCTGACTTCGAACAGCAAGTGCTATTCTAATTACTCTTTTATTATTTCCACCTTTCAGGGCAAAATATTCTGTGGAGAGTATGTGCCATTTAATTTTTTTTCTTTTTATATCTAAAGCTATAAACCAAAACAAAGTATATGATCATGTCATATGAATAATGTGTGAGCTTTGAAAAAATGTTTTGTATTTTGAAAAAGCCACTGCCCTTAGCAGGGGCAGGCCTAATACAGCTGTTTTCCATGTTTCCAATAATGAAGTACTATTTTATTTTTCATAGTTTGATAACTGAAGCTGTGTTCAGTGCTCCTTTAGACTTAGGCAATCAGTAACTTACACCTGGGTTTCTTCTTCTGTCGTCATCGAGGAACCAAGTGTGATTTTATCAAAAGGCATCTGGAATGCTTCTGCTCCATCATTTTGAATGCTCAAGAGTAAACAAGAAAAAGAGACAGGAAATTAATGTGGATCTCCTAGATATATATTTCATGGAATTTGGAGCACTATAGTTGATCATTGCACGTGTTCCTGTTGTGTGTTGTTGTTGTTTGTTTTCTTTTTTCTAGCTCCATTATATTGGCACTTTCTTTGAGCTGAAAGTTGCAGAGCAGTTTCCCAGATCATATCAGTTACCTAAAATGATGCAACAAGATACATGTACTTCCATTTCCTTCAGTCGTGTAGGTATCTACACTACAGAACCATATCCTGTTCTCCTGGGGCTTACCTCCAACTGGATGTTTATTTTTGGTTTGGTGATTTAAATGAACCACTTCCAAAATGTCTCACCCAGCCCCCAAGCCTTGACCACCACACACACATCCACTCCAGAAAAAGTCAAGCCACTTCATCTGAGAATTAATTATTTCCTTGGAGATCCTATTTCATTATACCTACTAATTATTTCTCTGTCTCAGAAGACAAAGTAGGTATACAAAGATTCATAAACGTAGAGGCTTGTATAGATGGTTTCATTCATGT
The DNA here is from genome assembly GCF_019238085.1 of Lagopus leucura. NCBI lineage: Eukaryota > Metazoa > Chordata > Aves > Galliformes > Phasianidae > Lagopus > Lagopus leucura. The sequence continues at coordinate 92,340,261 of NW_024962252.1, forward strand.
TACATTCAGAAGTGCAGTCCTTTGCAAGCCTTTGAAGTAGGGCTCCTTAAGTTTTACATAAATAATCTGTTGCCATTGTAATGCTTACTATATTTGTTTTGTAAGTAAGAAATGAATTGAGGCATATTAGCAAAATGACAGCTATCCTCTGAGAGGCTGACATTCATGGAGTTGCTCAAAACCTTTCAGTAAATACCAAAAAATACGTGAAAGCTCTCAATGGTTAGCTTTGCATTTTGGATTTCTGAAGAATGTGACACTGTATGCACAAGGTAGTTCTCAATGGAGTAGGGAAATTCTAGGGACTGTTAAAGCAGGCTGATAAAAATGCCTCAGGCTTCAGTTACTGTAATTCTATTGCTACAGTTTCTGACATCAGTAAATTATCTCCTGCTGACTTCACTGGGCAGCATAAAACAGTAAGTTGGCAGGACCTACCTGAGCCATTTTGGATCATATGGGTCTCCATTTTAGAGAATTAATTGCCACTGTTTGCGGTGAAGTTGTAGTAACCAACCAGGTGGTACAGGTTTCATGAAAGTACAAAAGTACTGCTCTATGGTAACATAAATACTTCTGTTGCACTTAAAACAAACAGACAAACAAAAAAAACAACCAACAGATTTAGAGCATGGATTCATTCAAATAGCATTTAGAAATGTATTTTTCTTCACCTCCCTTTTAAGTAAATAGGCTTCTCTTAACTAAACTGCTATCCTAAACTGCTGCTTGATTTTATTATTCTGAGGAAACTTAGATGTTATAAATGAGACAATGTGACTTGCTTCCTTGAGACCCTGTTTTGCTTTCATAATGTAAATAATTTGGAAAAAGAAATCCTTCACTGTAGTTCAAAGGTTTTTAAATCGCAGTGATTGGAAGGAGGCTTGTTACTAACATAATGGTCAGTCTTGTGAAACATTTATTTTAGAGTAATGCTGTTTCTTCACTGATAATATTTGATGTGAAGAATACAAAGGAAATCCTTCGTATGGAAAAGTTTGGACTCTGTGTTGGGAGTGGTGTCAAAATCTTCATTCTTTTCATTTTTCCTGGTTTTAAATTTCATGGAATAAGATCAGGAAATTAAAGAGAACTGATAAGGTTTTATTCATACTAACATTTTTATTATGTCTGCTCTTCTCATCTGGTAGTAAAACTACCAAATGTTTGTGTGTTTAGGATGTACTGCTGATATTAGAGACATTACTAGTTTTCTCCTTCACCTTTTCTCAAAGTCTTTCATACAGTTATAGGTTACCAACTTAAGAATATATTTTTACTCGCTGCTATACTCCGTTTTTTTTGTTGATGAAGACACCATGACCTCTGGCAAGATTTGCAGTCAATTCTTAATTTCTTCCCTGGAGTTCTTTGCTTGTTAAGGCCCTGGTTACCTATAAATTATATATCTTTGGGAAAGATGAATTAATTCTGCTTGTGTGCCAAGATGTCCAGAGGCCATGTTAAAGAGAGTGCTGAGTTTAAGTTAATATTTGCTGTTTCTTAGCTGGATTTATTTGGTGAGACTCAGCTATGTCATATCGTGTTACCTGGTGTGCGGTTGGCCTTGATGATAGAGGGTGCTTTCATCTTGATGTGAATTGCTACACATGTCCCTTCTCTTCTGGGAAACAGTTCTATTCCTTACTTTGGATTTTTCTGTTACAAGTAACAAGTGAAATTGTGAACTGCTCCTTTTATCTTGGGAGTTTAAGTGACCTTTTGTAGTTTCCAAGAACTAGGTTATTAGATATTTTAAAGACCAGGGTCTTGTCCCTTACTTAATATTAAAAGGAGTTAATACATTCAATGAAAGAAAAATTCATGGAGCTTTTAATAGCACAGTACAATTCCTTTAGGGCATGCAGGTTCATGTATAGGAAAATTATGTTGTTTAAACTTAGGTATTAGAGCATGAGAGTAAGGAAGCTATTTACCAGGGGCAGCCCAATAGGTCCTAGAGAAGCACAGAAAAACTGCAAGTGTACCAAGTAGAGTGAAGTTGATTGTGACTCAAAGATATTTCTCCTTTACAAATTACATTCACTTGGCTTAATTGTGGATCCTTATCTTTGTTTGAGGGATAATCTACATAGCTAACATTGAAAAATACGAAGGGTATCTTGAGTGTAATTAGCATTGGATAATATCTGCACTATTAAGAACATATTTATCCTTATGTGTACTGAGAAGGAAAGAAAAAATCCTCAAAAAAATAAAAAATGAAGCCTACATTTCCAAATTGAATTCACTTGTGCCCTAGAGGCTCTCAGTCCTAAAGCATATATACCTGCATGAGTTGTAAAGCAGATATTAGCCTCATAATTATTCTGTACTGTCAGTTCTTTTCCACACTTCCAATGACTATTTTTTTGTTTGTGAACATACTCTGTTGTTGTTGTTGTTGTTGTTTTTTCCCCTTTTTGTTTAGCTTCAAGGACGGGTGAGTGCATCCTCTATGAACAGGAAGTGTAGGGGAGAGATACAAACTTCAGTGTAGCACTAGGAATAAGACTTCCAAATGCCAACTGAATTAACAATTTATTTCAGTTGTGGTCTTTAATTATTGTTTATATTTTTGTTTTAATAAAATATCCTGATATTTCAGTTCCAAATTGTCTATTTCATGAGACTAAAATTAATATTCTAAGGATTTCAAAGCCAATAGAACCATTTTAGACACAAAGTAAAGCTTAGCTCTCCTCTTTTCAGTTCAGGTTTTCTGAGTTGTATTAACTACCATCTTTTATTATTCAGTCGAGCAGCTTTCAGTAAGAGCAAACAGTTTGAATTTATGCCCATAAACAAGCAATTCTTTTTCTCATTTGTTTGTGTTATCTTTGTACCTGCCTTTGTTTGGATGACAATTAAAGAATATTTTCTCTTCATGTTCTTTGTTGCCTTAATTACTTTCATTGTCAACACCATGATTTAGTTCTAATGAGAACCCATTTGTTCCTCCTTTTTACCTCATCCTTCAGTCTGACTGTAATGATCTTCAGCACATTATAGAAAGGTTTCCTCTTATGACTTGTTTGGATGAGATGAACGCTTTGCAAAACCTCTGTTACCGTAGGAAGTGATCAGGTCAATGTCTTTTAAGATCAAATATCACTAAGTAATTTTGCCTGCCAGTCTACTAGCTTCTTGTAGCATTCTTCTGCCTTTTGGCTCTCATCACTCTTAAAACAGAAGGTTCTTCTAATAGGAGATGACTTGTGCATGCTTATTCTTTAATATTTTTTGATCTTCTAAGTTGCTTTGAGTAAGCTGTGATCTCTGAGGTACTCCAGGATTTCTTGATAATGTGTATATCATTATTCTCTGAGATTACAAGTTAGTCAAACTGCACACAGTTATTATGCATTCACTCAAGGCGGGCAATACATTATCTGCCTCCCAGTGGCAGAGTATTCTTCCTGCTATCAGGAAGCCACAAATGAGGGTTATTTGTCATCTTTGGAAATATACACCTCCATGGAGAGCAACAGTGTTAGAATTAAGCCCTGAAATAAAACGTAAAAATGGCCTTATTTCTTAGATTTTAGGATATGTGTAGAATAGCTCTGCTAGTTTATGTTACTTGGTTGATAATCATGGAATAATAATGACATAATTTGAAAGAACTTAATTCTCAGATTAAACAGTTTGTGATTTATCAACCATATTTTTAGTATATATTATGTTTAGCATTTTTCACTAACAACTGTTCCTTGTGGGGTACACTATCTTATGTTGCATGTATGCTAGGGTTTTTATTTGTAACAGTAGCACAGTTCTGTTGTGCATACTTGTCTCTTGTACTTACTGTAGGTCTTCCACTTTGCTTGCTTACTGGATTTCAGAGTTAGGCCAGAGATTTATTTCCTCTGAAACCTAAGTATTCATCAAACACACTCTAAGGCCTAAACCAGCAACTGGTCTTTCAGACAGCTTCAGAATACATTGTAGAATTGCATCACTGAATAAGATGCCAGACGTGATCAGGTTCAGATCGATGTATGGTTGTCGATGAAGAATCCTGAACACAACTGATTTCCTGAGCTGTTGCTTTTGCTCAAAACTGCTTGCTAGTGGAGGTGTAACCTTAGAAGCAGAGATGAATGTTTTAGCTTGTGTCACCATATAGTTGTATTCAGCCCTCCAGTGGTATTTTAGCATAGGTAAATCATTTATTGAATAAGGAAGAATACTGACAAAGTAGTCATGCTACCTCTGTGATTGGATAGCTTCATTTAAACAGTCCTTTTATCCTTGACAACCTAGAAATTGAGGCAATTTCAGAGTATACTAATGAAGACTTGAATGTTGTGTAATTATTGTGTCAAGTTTCTCAGGACAGAGTAAAAATGCAACTTGAGGCAAAAACATTTGTTGTGGGGGTCAATTGGATTTAAAACTAATACTGTCTTTCATTTTTCAGATAAAACTGTACAGTCAGGAAAATGTTTGTGTTTTTATCTTTCGTCCAGCTGAACTGCTCAGAGATGGTCCCATTGTTTTCTGTTGATGTTGGTTTTGTTTTTTTTCTGTTTTGATCTGTATGATACATTTTTCTCTGTTTATGGCTTCATGATATTCATGGATGCTACTGTTCCTCAGCCCCAAGGACAAACTGAAAAGATGTTAAATTGTAAAGTTTCTGACCTTGGTGCATTTTCTGTACATGAACAGAAGAGTTAAGACAGTGACAAAGGGTTTGGAGGAACAAGAAATCTAATACTTCTCAAACAGAGTGGAATGACTGTGCAAAGAAAGCTTTTAAGAATGAAGGCTACACAAGCTAATTTGTAACTGATAGTACGAGTTATGTGCAGATTCATTCAGATTGCTTGAATTAACTCTAAGGGTATTTTTTTAGAACAATTTTGTTGGGTTTAATGAAAACCATTATCAAATCATTAGTCAATAAAAATAGTTACTTTGCGCGTGTGTTTGTGTATATTACTGCATTTAAATATGAGAGCTGCCTCCAAAATAATGCCTCCTATTCTGTTATGTTGGTATGGTAGTAGAGATTGCTGTTTTTCAGCAATGGCAACAGCAACATGAAAGATAGGCCACTTTTAAGATGGCCATGCAGCTGTAATGTCACAAAAGGAAGAACATCTCATTCAGCTCACCTGCACAAATTAGTTAATGGTGATGACAATGTTGAAAACTAAGGTAGATGACAATTTGCTCTATCAAATGGTGTTATTTTATTCTTTGTATCTGTTGTTGTTTCCTTGGGAAATAAATAGGGAGCATTACTTTTGAAGCAACCTGTTTGCTATTATTAATCATTAAATAATAAATGCTTCAGGATTATATATGTTTGATTAAAGTGCTCCAATCTCTCTTGGTAATTTTTCTACTTTTCTTGCAGGTTGTATATAAAAATAATGATGTCAGGTTGGAGTTATCTCGACTTGCCAAACAAGGAGATCCTAAGATGAAGATTCACGGGGTAGTAGCATTTAAATGTGAGAATGTTGCAACCTTAGATCCGATCACATTTGAAACACCAGAGTCTTTCATTTCTTTGCCAAAGTGGAATGCCAAGAAAACAGGCTCAATATCATTTGACTTTCGTACAACTGAGCCAAATGGTTTGATTCTTTTCAGTCATGGAAAGCCAAGGCACCAAAAAGATGCCAAACACCCACAGATGGTGAAAGTTGACTTTTTTGCCATTGAGATGCTTGATGGCCACCTCTACCTGCTGTTAGACATGGGATCAGGTACTATAAAAATAAAAGCGTTGCAGAAGAAGGTGAATGATGGTGAATGGTACCATGTGGACTTTCAAAGGGATGGACGGTCAGGTAAGTCTTCCATTTTAATATTCATTAGGTCTTTTCTTGTTATATCTGACGAATGCTGGCTATATATAGTGCTATATACAAAGTTGCACATTGTCTGAAAAGCGAAGGAAATATAAACAGTCATTAGTGTCGGGTACCAGAATATAATGACTTCCAGAGTAACATATCTTATGTTAACGTTCGTTGGGTAATCAAATATTTAAACTTGCACGTAAACCAAATAGCCAGAGTGGTAAGTTTCAAGATAAAAAATCAAGCAAAAAAGAATTACTCTAAGGAATCTGCCAAATTGGGAATTATCTGCCCGCAGAAACAGCATAGGCCTTCCATTCATATCAGCAAACCTCATCAAAATTAAATAGTATGCTAATAGGTGGCTGACAATACATACCAGCATAAACTAGAGTTATGTCAGTATGGTTTGTATTCTATAGTATTTAACTTGAGAAATGATCTCCCCAGAAATGCTAAAAAACAAAACTTAAAAATATTCCCAATGATACTAAAATTTGTCCCAGCTTGTAATGTGTTTAACTGGCTGTTCTTGTGTTGATGCTACATCTGATATTGAGTGTATATATTGTAGTTAACAAAATACGTAAGTTAGAGATGTAGTCAACAAAATACGTAAAGCAGGGGCTGTCAAGGTCACCAGGCGTAACCAGGCGTAATCTGTGTGGGCCCCTTGTGTGGTTAGCGAATACGTGAAAGGGGGGCTGTAACAGTCATCAGCCTCTGCGGGGGCTCCTTGACTCATAAGAAAACCATGATGAGACATGGCAAGACAAGACATGCCACACGTCTATTGGGCACAGATAACCGTAGCAAGGGTGATTGGTAGCACTGTGATATAAGGGACAACTATAAGAAGAGTGTGTTGCTTGCAATAAGTGCCATTTGCCGCTCACCACATTGGTGTCATAAAAGCGTGTGATTTGGCCGGGGCTGTCTGAGCACTTCATGACTGGGACATGGCATTATCACACTGGGGTCACCACTTGTTGCCTTTGCTTTGGCAACCTCTGATTAATGTCCCGCTTATTTTGTTAACTACAATATATATTGGCCTGAGCAACATGCCAGGATTTATCAGGTTTTTTTGGGGAGAGACATACCGAGCCTGTTATTTAGATCATCAAAGAATTTTCTGATCAAGATCAGTATTCTACCTGAAGTTTATATACACTCTGAAATTGCATGTTGCAAAAGTAAACTTCCCTGTCTCTTTTGGTTTTTGTGACTTTTCCCCACTACCTCCTGATGACTCCTTCTGACTGATTTGCATTTTTAATTGATTTTTGAATCTTTATCCTTGAAACACTCATTTTTTTTTAAGTGACTTTCTAAATATAAACAAATTAAGCAAATTTAAGTGTAGTTTTAAACTGAAGATTTCAGTCAAATCCATGCTAAAGGCTGACCAAATTCAATCATTCAATCTACTATAGAACTGTTAAAAATACTGATTTGATTCCTAGTTTGTGGAGCTTGAAATTCAAGTTGTATAGAGCCTGATTTTCTGATTACATGTTGGTTAGGTTTTTGCTTTCCTAGAGGTAAAAAACAAAAAATAAATCTCAAAAACCTCAATTGTGATTGAGTATCCAGTGGTTACATTATTTACACTACAGCCTTCATTTCAGGCTTCCTCCTTCAGTGCTGTTTTAGTGATTCGTATGAGATATAAATCCTGTAATAATGTGCTTCTGTGAGTCTTCTTAAAGCAAAGTTTATTCTTATATTCTAAGCCATATTTGAAGAAATGTCCTGCATTTCTGCTTAGCAAAATACTGTAGCTCATGACTGCCATTAAGAGATTTTAGGACCTGTTTTATTTAAATTATTAGAACTGTTGGAGGAATTTGGCAAGAATGCATAGTAATTTTAGGAAGTAATAGTCACCTAAAAATCAGATTTTTGTCTTATCTTTAAGTAGAATTGTAAGTAGTCAAATATCTATGTGTAAGAAAAAATAATCCAACTGATGAATAAATAGCCTGGATAGGCAAACTTTATTTACCGTGCTACTCATTCAAATCATCATATCACCTACTTGCCCTTAAACGTGGAATTATTACCAGGAATACTGAATAAATATGTGCACTTATTGACCGGTATTTGAAATTTATCTAAAATCTGAACCAGTCATCAAAAGCGTTCTATAATTTTAAATACATACAATAACATTTTACAGTGTGACAGATAACAGTGGCAAGCTGTTATTATTCTTAATAAAAATACTGCCAGAGCAGTATCTTATACCATCAGATTTAACCAAGTAAAATTACTGCCTGATGATAAAAATAATCAGTGAACTACATGTTGCATTTTTCTGATTGAAACAAATTATTGATATGTTCAAATTATTTCTTCATGCATGTACATCTCCTATGTTTTTTTCCTTGAATATTAAAATTCCTCTTAATATTCCAGGAAGCTTTTTCATTTCTTTTCTCTATCCCAATCCAAATATGAATCCAATCATATGAATATGATCACTTTCATTTACTTATATTCAGATTTTCATATAAGTGAATGAATATATGCTATATATATATATAAAAAAAAAAAACTTAGCTTCTTCTAAGCTTTCTTGTTGCTGCTGATAAAATACTTCCAGCCTTTCAAATAGAAAGGAAGAGATTCTCCTGCTGATCAATAAATAGCTCAAATAATCTTTTTTTTTCTTTTTTTTCCCCAAGTGAAGTTTGATGTTTTGCAGCCTTTTACTCCCAGCCTTCAAATCAAATGCATAGTGACTACCTCAGATAATAGAAAGCTGTGACATTTCTCAAGGAGCTTTGCTGATTTCCTTGACTTTAGCATTAGCTGGATCAGCAAGTACTCAATTTAGTTTTCATTCTTTGCTCTCTTCTGGACTCTTAGTCACAAGGAGCATCTACTCTGTACTACAGACTTTGTCGTGACCCTGCAGAATCCCACCATGCTGCCTGTAAGTCCTTCTCTGACTGCTTCCTTACATGAAAAGCAGGTTGTTGGAACAGCAATTTCTGAGCCCAATGTTAAGCAAGTCCACCTCTTCTGCTAGATATGCAACTGAGGAAAAAGGAACACATTTTGACCAGCAGCCTGTATACAGCACAGGACACAACCTGTGTTACATCCTGCCATGTAAGATGGGTTCCTCCCAGCACTCATGTCTATCTGATTTTCTGCGAAGGACAGTGACATCACAGCTGCTTCTCTTGTGCCATGACTTGGCTGCATGCTGTGGTCGCAGTCCTCATGACAGATGCTGTGTTATGCTTTAGCACACAACGTGTGAAGTGTTTCTAGAAAACCATACTCTTCTCTTAATTTTTTTTTTTTTCCACCATTTCTTAATATGCAAAGACAAGTGTTTCATGCATCTGAAAGGTAACTAAATAGACCAGGCAAGGTAAGCATGGAGATCAGAATAGCTGATCATTTTTTTAAGCTGATCAGAACTGGTGAGACATGATTTAGAAATGTTTTAGTTCCTTATACACGCACTTAGGAAAAACTAAATTGCTGAGATAATGAATATGATTGAAGGCGCTCATTAACTCATACCTAAGGGAAATGTTTTTCTGTTCTGCTGTTAACAGTAATGTCAACTCTGCAGTTAAAGAAGAAAAAAAAGCTAAAGCCATGAAACAGCTGTGAAGGTCTTTGCCCCCGCTGTTTTCTGTGGTAGATTAAAATTAGGCTAGTAAGTGGATTCTGAGGTTTGAGTATTGTTTAAAATTTTATAGACTTTGCCACATTTGCCGTACTCAAGGATGACCCTTACGTACTTTTTTACTAAACTGCCATATATCCTTGGGAAATCATCATTACACAGTGAAATCAGAAAAGAAACTTACCATTCTGGTCAATGTCCAACCATGTATAGTAGTGTAAAAGCGTATCAGAACACACTCATGAATAAGTAGCATGTAAGGGTTAAGAAGTCTCTGAAAATTTGAAGTAAAGTTAGAGTTACAGTTTAAATACCAGACATTATCTCTAGAGTACGAAATTAGAGCTTGGATGTAATTAATATCTCTAAGTCGTACTTTGTAGACATCAATTATGTGTATTGTTGTTGGGAGTTCTTTTTTTCACGCATACGTTTCTTTGCTGTCCTTCCTCCCTGTCTTTCCAGCGTTCTAAGAAATGCCAGATTTCAATAAGTGTTAATAGTTAGCATATTTGAGACACTGGGTTTACCTCACATTTGTTCCAACGATTGTCTTACTGCTTTTCAGTTATCTGTAAGCTCATAGTAAAAAAAAAAAGAGAAAAAAAAAAAGAAAAGAAAACACAGTGATCCTTTGAGACGTCCTCTGTTTAAACCCTTCAACTACCACAGTAATAATGGGACTGCGTCAGTCTTGACAGATAATTGTTATCTCCGTCAGTGAACACTGTACAACCTTCCCATTCCATCCAAGATGAATCTTTCCACGTATGAAAAAACACAAATTGTTGGTAATGTCCTTGTTCACAGCAGGCGTAACACAGTGATTTTTTTTTTTTTGTATGGTGTAGATCTACTTTTTATGATTCGATGCTGTTGTTACGCTAGCCTGCAGTTTCCTTTAGAGATTAAGGCACCACTTCCACTCACTGTCCCTATGTATCATGTTCTGTAGCCTTTGACCATTTTCATTGCCACCTTCTGCAGCCTTCTCAGCTGATCTGCATCATATTCAGAGTTCTAGGTAAACCTGACCTGTGATTAGTAGAATGGTAAGATAATCTTCACTATACCTCCCAATATATTTCCAAGTTTGCTTACTTTTACATTGTTACTTCCTTATGTTGTTGATTTTTCCTTTTTGAAGAACTGCCTGTTAATCAGTTACTCTTTGTAAGTAAGCAGTTCTTGCTGGAAATCACAGTCCTGTTAATTTTTTTTTTAGGTGTGTGTTTGCAATATATAAAGATGATTCTAAATGTTTGAATTGCATTTTGCTCTTAGGTGAAATACTGTATAATTGTTTCAGCTGTAGGTCGTTGTAAGGGCCATTAATTTATCTACAACTTCTAGAGGATAGGGCATTATACCTGGCTTCAGAGTCCATTATTTCATGAATCTGGGGACTAAATAACACCCCACACCTTATTGTTTTCACTGAATCTTCCCCTTTTTCCTTCTTTCAAGCAAATCAAATGCTATTAGCATTTTTTCTTTGCTTTTTTGGCAGAAATATTATTTTCTACCTTCAGCATTAAAAAACAAACAGCAACAACAACAACAACAAAAAAAAAAACCCACACAAAAAATAATTATGCACAGAGACTTCCTATTTCCTGGCAGAAATTTTTACCTTGGTGTTGCTCCTTTTAAAGAAATAGTACAGTATCACTACTGGTTATGATTGCCATTATGCTAGGTGCTATGCGAATATGTAACAAAAGTGATAGCTCTTAATACAGAGATATTATGATTTAAGGTAATAGTTTTCTCTTTCCATGGAGAGGCTCTTCGTCATATTCTGTTGTTTTAAGTTATTTTGTAAAACTATATATGCCTCATTCTTATCTCTCTTCTACAACTAAACGATTCTGGTAAGAGATGAGTTGACACTGAATTATCTTTCTAGAACAAGTTATTAACCTGCTCCTGTGTTAACACCATAAGGCCTTTGTCTATTCCATTAACTTCCCTTCTTTCTGCTTTTCTGAAAAGTGAGCTCATTTCACAATTATAAGTGGAAGCATCCATATGGCTTTCTGTACAATGGTGCTTTGACAGTGCAAATGTTATTCATCTCTGTATGTTCCCCAGAGAAGCTTGGACTGAAATGCAGCAAAGAGTGTATGTGTGTGTGTGTGTGTCTTCTTATCTCAGGATTCTGTGGGAATCATTCAGTGTTGTTGTATGGTCCACACTGAGATGGATTTTGGTAGAATTTGGAAAACTTCTATGAAGAGAGATGTCAGTCTTTAAAAAAACAAAACAAAACCATTCAGCTACTCTGTCACAGTGTGCCACAGTTCTGGATGCACTGTGGATTCAAGAGTTTAAAGATCCTCTACTTATTTTGTATATGCTGAAGCATTATGAACTTGATTTTTGCATTTTAGTTCAGGATATTAAAAAAAATTAACACCACAAAACCCAAGAACAACAACAATAAAAACACAATAAAGCACATGTAACTTTTGTATTGTATTTGGGAGTATTTTTCCATTCTTCTTAACGTGTCTTTTTTTTTTCCCACTCACTTTTACAAACCAACTAGTGGATAAAATTTGTATTCCCTATCAATATTATCTATAAACTGTGCTGTTGGATACCAATAGCGGTGATGGTTGTATGGCTGCCTGCTCATGCTGTTTAGAAGTTCAGCTAGAAACCAGGATGCTAGTTAACTGGTACTGTGAAACTCTTGGTGTTTAGGTATGAGTTTCTTGCTGTTAGCTAGATTAAAGCTATTTGTATTGTAGTTATAGGTTTTGTTTTAGTCAGTGTGCTATATGATATTTTGGTCAAGCTCCTCTGTGACAACTGAGGCAGAGCAAGTTTCACAAGTTTTGAATCAGCTGCAGGTGCTTCTTGACTTAGTTTAGCTCTTAACAAAAAGGGTTCAAGGAAATAAAAGTAACTCACAGTTGTCTCAACAAGTCACTTGTGCAGTACATCAGCGGTTGTTGAAATGTCCAGCAGTAAATTTGAGATGGTCCAACCAGGTGACATGTATTCTGAGGCCTTCCAGAACATAAAAAAGGTCTCCAGAACATTTATTTCTTAAATTATTATTCTACTCGTGGTCATGAGTAGATGCCATGTTTACACTGATTTTGAAGTCTTCTCCCAAGAGTTTGTGATATTTTTTCTTCAGGAGAGGAGAGGTTTTTTTTCTAAGTTGTTGCTATCTATTCAAAATACAACGTGAGCTTTCTCTAGTGTGATCCTTATAAGATACGCAACAAAGTTTTTCTGCTTAGCTGTAATTTACAGTCATCAGGGTACAGCAGTAGCCTACATTTTAGGAATCTTTTTTGTAGGAATGCTTATTGTTCACATCACATTTTGAACCTCAGCTACATTGTCTGAGATTTGCTTTTCTCTTACTGTTTATTGGAATGCATCAAGATTGCTTTTTTATAGCAGTGGTGCCCAAGGTATCTTCTAGCATCATAGATAGCTTGAAAAAGCTAGATGTAGTCACTAGTAGAAAGTAGCACTATGCAATTGGATGAGCTTGTGGCTGGAGGTTGTGCATATTCGGAGTTCTGCAGCTCGCTGAATTTGTGTGGATTCAAGTGATGTGTGAACATAGGTTTAAAGTACTTGGTCTTAAATTTGCCTGAGCAGAAACAGGTGAAAATAAGCAGCAGTAGCAGTGAGAAGTATTGTGAGCATCTTTAACTTTTTTAAAGGAGAAATGGTCTATTCTACAGGCATGCCAAATTCTGCTTTAAGAATCTCAGCTGGACTAAAAATATGTAACGTAACACAATTGTCCTACAGATTTTAAAAATTGGAGGTCTAGGGAGAGTAAAAATAACACAGAACCTTGGTTCAATAAGCTTGGTTTTTACAACTAACACTGAAATTTCACTTTGTGATTATGACAATGCATTAAAAGGGAAAACTGGGAGTATACTCAAACATTCTTCAAACATGCATATAAAAATGCAAAAAGCTGCGCAAATGTTTTCTCTTTTTCAGTCCCTTTGGATACTAAGGAGATTGCAGCTGTAGCAGTATCTAGCCTTTCTAAAATCTATACATCACAAGCCTCATGTGGGAGGCAGGCCTCATGAGAGTTCTGCCCCAAGAGGTTTAACTAAATGTCCAAACTGTTTAGGTATTCATTCTGTCCTTACTCTTGAAGGCAGGCTGTCAAACCAACAAAAGAAGCAAAATATATAGCTCCCACAGGACTCCATTGCAGGAGAAGAAGCCAGATTTTAAAATTGTATCCATGTTAGAGAGCTGTCATCTTGTTAGACCTCTCTGCTTGCTTAAAACTCTCATTTTAGGATTTATGCTCTTAAAATTCCAAATTTATTGTTTTCATGCACCATACTTGACACAGTGAAGGCATATTTGATTATCAGTGCTGTCTTCTGAAATCTCTATATTATTAACTGTGGAAAGGTAATTTTTTCATATGTATGTATGATCAATACTTTGTGGGAAATGTGATTCCTAAGTGTCTTATCATTAACATATTTAATAGTGTGTCCAGTGGATAAGTCCACTTAGTCGCTGTGACTGGTCCATTGTATTTACCTAATAGTGTACATAGTGTTTTGGTTTATATTTTGTTTGTTTCTGCACTGTTATAGAATTGTGAGGAGGTACTTATATGAGGATCTGCATAAGGATTCCTTTTTCAACTGATTTTGTAAACTTAGTACATAAAACGTGGTTGGCGTAAGTGTGCTCTCTGATTCCATGCACTAAACTGGGGTTTCTGCCTATTCTGCCTAGTTGAAAAAGTTGATACCCTTATTATTTTTGAAAATACAACTTCTTTACAGAGGATGTTTACACCTGATTATCTGTTTTTTTCATTATTTTACACATAAGAAAATCTCTGCTGTCTTTGTTCAGACATTTTGTAGAAGCAGAATTTTATTTTAGCCTTTATTTGTTTATTTTTTTAACTTAAACAGAAAAGATATTTCTGATTTCCTCAGATTCTATATACTTCCTCTCTCCCTCTCTTTGTAACATGCACACATTTTGAGGTAAGTGTCAGAGGCATTGATTTTTCCCTCTAGGAGCACATTGCTATCTTCTTAATGATTGCCTGCCTGGCAGCTGACGAGTATTTTTCTCCTGCACTTAATGGAGAAAAGAAATAAAAAGTCTTTCTCAAAGTCCTCTTTAAAAATGCTGTGTCTTTGGATTCAAACCAAAGGCAGATTTGCCTCTCAGTTTGCAACCTATCAATGAAAACTCAACCTCAGTGCTCTGAATCACCTGAGAGGCAGTGAAGAGTTTTTCGTTGCACAAGCCAGGGTATATCTGCAAATAAGTCTGAAATGCATTCCTCCTGCTCCCACAAGATTGGTAAGGAGATTTTGACTTCTATCTGACATGAGCATGCAGGAATGCTATAAATATGTATCTATTATTTTGTAATTATATAGAAAGCTTATGTATACCTATAGACATTTATAGAGATAAACAACAGTACCAAGATCTTCAAATGTCTTGAAAATCTTACATTTTGTTTTCATTTCTTCTCAGGGACCATATCTGTGAACACGTTACGTACACCATATACTGCACCAGGGGAAAGTGAAATCCTTGACTTGGATGATGACTTGTATCTTGGAGGCTTACCAGAAAATAAAGCAGGCCTGGTCTTCCCAACAGAGGTGTGGACAGCACTTCTCAATTATGGATACGTTGGCTGCATTAGAGATTTATTTATTGATGGTCAGAGCAAAGACATTCGACAGATGGCTGAAATTCAAAGTACAGCTGGAGTAAAACCCTCATGCTCGAGAGAAACTGCAAAGCCATGCCTTAGCAATCCCTGTAAAAGCAATGGTGTATGCAGGGATGGGTGGAACAGATACGTTTGTGATTGCTCTGGGACAGGGTACCTTGGCAGATCTTGTGAAAGAGGTAAGTTTCTTGAGATGACTGTGTTTCTACTTTAATGCATATGCAATTATTAAAATGGTAAATCATCACTGATTCTTATAAGGCAGAAGTCTCTTTGATTTCATTTGATGGAGACGGAGCCCTGCTCTGAAAGAAGTAACGCTCTAGGAGAGACCTTCATTGACTTTAAGTTGTGTAGGTACTGGTTGACCTTGACAGAGAGTTGGTAGCTGCTAAATGTCTCTTGGAAATTGCCTCTCCTTTTTTTCATTGTGCATTGATGAGTTATGAAAAGTTTTGCAAAAGTAATTTCAGTTATTATTGCATTACTAAGTACACATTTCTGTTCCAAACTGAGGTCTCGTTCTCTGCTCCTTTATGTCAATACCACTGTGTAATTAAATTTATTTTTAAATTCCACAGTATCTCTTAACTTCATAACCAGAACTTCAGCCATGAATCTAAGCAAAAGAATCTATATAGAAATCTATATTTCTTAATTGACATTTTTCTGAAGTTCCTAGTTCCCAAGGAAATTGTTTCTACTCATCTTAATTCGCTTAATTTTGTAGAAAAGGTAAATGTAAAGTTGATAGACCTCATTTATTTAACTGGAAAGGCAGATAATGAAAAGGAAGGCAGAAGCTGAGGTTTGATGGCTTATAGGAAAAAACTCTGTAGTTAAAGATATAGAGTGTGCTAGTATAAGATTTGAATGCAAGTAGAAGAATAGAAATGAATAATTAATATTTTTGGTGTTTATTTGTATTCCAGCTGGAATAAGAAATATTTGAATGGCAGAAGTTTTATTTTTATAAAATCTTATGCTACAACTGGCATAGCTTTTCTTCCACCTCAAATCTAAATTTCAAGATTACTGACTGACAGGTTATGTCCATCTAGTAATAAGTAAGAAGATGAATCAAAACTGCATCATTTAAAAATAAAAACCTGGTGTTTAAGTTGTATGCAAATGCATGCATGCATTTACACAGAATTAATACCATCACATTATCAGCATTTGCTAGAAGGTTCTCAGTGTTGTCTTTTTCTTGTTTTTCGAATATATAAGACCTTGGCTCTTGGCCAGTTATTTTGATATCTCCAGATTGTTGCTTTACTGGTGGAGTAAAGCTGGCAGAGGGCATAACCGAGCTGTCTGATGGATTATAAAAGCCTTCAGTTAAATATGTCTGGTGTACCACCCTGTGGCAAAATTCTGTTATTACATATGGCAGAAGTAAAAATAGGGATTGAATCTTTTCAACTGGACAGCTAGGATGTATTTAAAAAAAAAAAAAAAAAGAAATGAATGAGAGCAACAAAAAAGCATGCAGATTTGCAAAGGACTTCGTAGCAATTTCCTTTAACTTTATTTGACAGGTGGTAATGTAAAATTTTAATGTAAGATTTTTTTAAAAAAATTTTAGTCTCTTTTATTTCCCGTATTTTATTTTCAGACATCTTCCAAGATAAAGCTTGATTTCCCAGCGTATTCCCCTGGTGGGTATGGTGATATTAGAATGGTATAATTGGCTTCTCTGCAATAGTGTTTGGTTCTTGTCCAAAAGAAATCTTGTGTGGCAGTTCAGACAATATGTGATCATTTCCTACTCTTCTTGGGCATCCAGAGGAAACCACACCGAAAGGAGACCTCGTTCCAGAAATATTCGTATCCCAAATGGTTATGCGTTAATGCGATTATAGCTTTTGGGATTGTGAAAGCGATGTGCTGGCATCCTACCACACAAAGTTATTATAACTGCTACCCATGTGCAATAACTGATAAACTATTGTATTTGTGATGTAAATAACACAGTGATGATTGTTCAAACTAATTTGAGCCAAATAGGAACGTGTTCATTTCAACAATACAGCTCTACATGAAAGGCAATTGTTAGAATAAAGTACTAGAGATTAAAAACTGGGATACTATAGGTTACATGATTAATATGTCTGCAGTAGACTGATGTAACTAACCATTTAATATATAGCCATTTATTTTTTATACTATTTCACCCAAAGTGCGAGTACTAGCATCCTCATGTGAATGTATCCTGTATAATGCAACATCTGAAATTATTTTGGTGTGCAAACCTTAAAGTTCAAATCTAATTTCTGCATACATAAAATGAATATTTTTGTATCCCTCTATATATTTTTTAATCCTTTTACAAGTTATTCTTGATGTTATGTGAGATTTGTAGTAAACTTAAACATGCGCATAATCTGTAGATTGGCTTTAGTAGATTATGGAATCTATGGCAGATGGATGGACAGCTGTCAGAGCAATATAATTTAGCTTCTTATCTTATTTCCATTGTGGACCACAATCTGTGTCTGCCTTTTGTAAATGTGTACTTTTAGACAGAACAACTAGGAATGGTGTGCAAGAGTAAATTCAGTGTTAAGGAAAAGGTATATCTTCAGAGATTTACCCAAGTGAAATTCTGAGGGGAAAGTATATTTAAATTAGTGTATGTGTGCATGTAGATATTGTGCATGCAGAACATCTGCATACACAATAAATACATATATGCCATGCATATCAACTAAATAGATCTCTTTCATCTCTTTGCTCTATCTAAGGATGTTTTAAATTTAAAAAAAAATGATATGATGATAGATTTTTATGAAGAATCATTTGTTGTTTTCAAAATGTCATTATAGTGATTCTATCTCTGATTCAGATTAACTCTAGTCCTGTATGTTTAACATCTAGTACCTTTACTGTGTAGCTTAGGACCTCAGTCCTGAAATAAATACCGCTGGAGGAATTGGGATGAATCATTTCCCCTTTTGTTTATGGATTATTGAGGAATTAACAGCATATCAGGTGTTGTTTCTGTCAGATAGATGGAAAGGTTCCCCTTGTTGATTTTCCTGAAGCTCAAGCATTGGGCCCAGGTGGACTAAAGCTGCAATAGATAACACAGGAACAATAGTTAGCTGAGGGCTGAGTATGTGTCACGGAGTTAACTAGATCAATCTATGCCCATGACAGGGGGGCAATAGGACTCTGGCAGCCCCCCCTCTCCCCCACAAAATGGGAAGGAAGAAAGGAAAAAATAGCGGCAACAATCTAGGGAGGAAAAGTTATTTTACTAAATATGATATCAGAATGCAAGATAACACAATATAATACAATCTAATTGAAATTGAGACTAATAAATGAAATAAGATAGGAGAGAGAGATATTTCCTGAGACCGAGTCAAAACTGAAAAGCTTGGAACAGCTCGGAAAGCACCCTCCAGCACCCACTGCCAGGCAGTATAAGACCACCCCACTTGGAAGGGCCAGATCCCATGACTTCTGTAATGTATAGGGATAGGTACCTGGAATTGGAGCATTGACACTTTAACTGCCAGTGCACTCCACGATGTTATGAATACTGAAAACCAAAAAACACAAAACCATGACAGTATGCAAGTAAATAAAACAAACAAGAAAAACCAACCCCGAAACAAAACAAAAAAAAGTTTGCATCAGTAGTCAGTGATATATTTGAATATGCTTACAGAATGTGCTGAATTGAAATTATATCTATGTTTTCAGGACAGAATTTTGTTGCTGTAACTTTACTGATAAATAAAAGAGGGTCAGAGAAAACAGCTGAATGGTTGATTAGCGATGTTCCAGATTGATCACAAATTTTCTGGCTTGACTCTGGGCTGTGACTTCTGTCACCTCAAGGCAAATTTTGTGTGTGATTTGACAGCCCACACCAGAGATGACTGCATCTTTGAAAATGGCTGTGTGGGCTACAGAACAGTCTTTGCATTTTCAGACACTTTAAATCTGAGAAAGTGGGAAAAAGTTAATTGTTCTGTTTTAGGACTTTAGAGGTCCAAAGGAAACAAGATCCTTTTTTATTTATTAATGTAAGTGCAGTAAGCATCTCTTCATCATGTTAAAAACAATGTAAACTTGACTGTAAAGCTTCAGAGCAAGAACACTGAAATTCAAATTCCTGGTCCATACTTCTTACACTTTAAACAGACTATGAATTGAAAAATAGTATCTATTCACAAAGTCATTTCTCCCAGTAAATATTTCAGAGCATTTCTGAGGGTGGGAAAATTTCCTAAAAAGTGGATGTATCAGTCTCTTCAGTGATTTAAGTAATCTCAAGTGGAAAATGAGGATCCTGAATCTCCTCTCAAGAGGATGCTGGTACATCCTTGGTGATTGGCATGACACTGATGTAGATATTATCTACGTAGCCAAGAAGAGAATCCAGCCCTGGAGATTTTAATCAGAAACGAACTGAAAGAAAAAAGGGAGAGGAGAATCCTCCTGTTCTTTTAGCACAGAAGTAGGAAAGGTTTCTAATGTCAGGCTTATAAATATATTGAAGAAAGAATGCATAAAATATTTTTTATCAGTCTGTGAATCATGTTATGGTTCATTTCTTGTGAATAAGAAGAAAGCGCATGCATTGGTATGTACTTATTTGCTGCCCAGAAACTGGTCAGCAAATTTACTGTTGATAAAGTTCAATAAGGTTTTTTTAATATTTTCCTTTTTAATGTCATGCTTCCAATACTGACATGATAGTAAAATTACTATTCCTTGGTGTTGAGGCTTTGACTCTTCCAACAGATAAAACAACTCATAGCACACTGAGCTAGAATTCTGCTCTGTTAGCATTTAATAACTAGATGAAGCTAAACAAGAGAGAAGAAGACTGTCAATCTTTACACGAGATGACCTAAGAGTGTAGAGCTTAAAGATGAGGTGCACAATGCTATAGGAATTAGTCTGTCCAAAAATGAATACAAATTTGTAGATTTAATGTTCCCGTGAGGTTTGCACAGCTGGTGTGTAACACTTGCTGCCTCCACACATTCAGATCATCATCATCTTATTGAACAGACATTGCAAATTAACAATCCATTCTGCACAGCTGAAGTACTGCGGGATGGAAACAGTTGTGTTAACTAAAGCAAAAGCTCTCGTAATAAGAGGAGATTCAAAACAAGCATATTTTGTTTTATATTAAAACTAATTTTTATCGCTATCCAAAAAACAAACAAACTGAATGGGAAGCATTAAGATGGTACATGCCATGAAGGCTTGCCCTCAATGAATTAGAAAACAGCAGTAAGGGAAGAGGAAACTCACTGTGCTATCAAAGGTCTCATATTTACTATTAGTTCATAGGGGTTCTAAGGGACCTCTGGAGATCATTTAGTGCGACTCCTCTGCTAAAGCAGTTGCCTAGAAGGTTGTACAAGAAAGCATCTACGTGAGTTTTGACAATCTTCAGAGAAGGAGACTCTACAACCCCACTGGGCAACTTGTTCCAGTGCTTTTCAGCCCTCGTGTTCATATAGAACTTCCTATATTCCAGTTTCTGTCCATTGCCCCTTGTTCTGTTGCTTGGAACCACTGAAAACAGCCTTGTCACATCCACTTGACTCCCACCCTCTAGATATTTATAAGATCCTCTCTCAATCGAATCTCTTCTACAGGCTAAACACCCCCAGGTCTCTCAGCCTTTCCTTATAAGGAAGATGCTCCAGGCCCCCATCATCTTTGTTGCCCTCTGCTGGACTCTCTCTAGAAGTTCCTTGTCTTTCTTGAACTTGGAAGACCACTACCAGACAGTGTATTCCAGATGTGCTCTCACCAAGTCAGAGTAGAGTGGGAGGATCACCTTTCTTGACCTGCTCAATGAATGGCAGCACAGCCCTCTGGTGTGTCACCCACTCCTCCCAGCTTTGAATCATCAGAAAACTTGCTGAAGGTGCATTCTATCCCTTCATCCAGATTGCTGAAGTTGTTGAAGAAGACCAGAGCCACTAACAATCCCTATGGAACTATCTACAGACCTCCATCTAGACTATGTGCCATTGATCACTATCCTCTGAGCTCTGCCAGGCAGCCAGTTCTCAATTTACCCCACTCTTCTCTCATCTATCCCACAGCTCCTTAGCTTACTTATGAGGATGTTATGGGAGACAGTGTCAAACACCTTGCTGAAGTCAAGGTACAAGTCTCCTCTCATCTACCCAGCTGGTCACGGTAGCACAGAAGGCTAACAGATTGGTCAAGCATTATTATTATCGCCCTTTGATGAATCCATATTGATTTCTTCTCTTCCACTTACTCAGTGATAATATCCAGAATAAGCTGCTCCACTACCTTTCCAGGGACAGAAGTGAGGCTGACTGACCTGTAGTTTCCTGGGTCCTCCTTCTTGCTCTTTTCGAAGACAGAAGTGATGTTAGCTATTATCCAGACTTCAGGAACCTCTCTGTTCTCCATGACCTATCTGAGATGATAGACAGTGGCTTGATAATCTCTTCTGCCATCTTCCTCAGCATCCGTGTGTGCATTCTTTT
Source organism: Lagopus leucura (assembly GCF_019238085.1). Lineage (NCBI taxonomy): Eukaryota > Metazoa > Chordata > Aves > Galliformes > Phasianidae > Lagopus > Lagopus leucura. Next base: position 92,361,963 of record NW_024962252.1, read on the forward strand.
GGAGCCTGTGAATTTGTGTGCATTGAGTTTTCCTAGGTGATCTCTGACAATATCCTCCTCGACCAAGAGCAAGTTTTTCTTTCCCTAGAATCTCTCTCTCTCTTATCTCCAGGATCTGGGATTCCTGAGGGTCAATCTTAACAGAAAATACTGAAGCAAAGTAAGTGAACTAAGCATTATTATTTTTTTCTACTTTACAGATACATAGCATCACTGATCTTAAGTTATGGCCCTCAGGACAGTGCTAAGTCTTGATGAAATTCCAGCTTCCTAACAGTTTTGTGGGTTTTGCTGTGATAACTTTATATTTTAGATAGCCTTTAACTCAGAGCTCCCCATTCTGAAAGCAGCTAGTTGATATGAAGGGGTTTCCTGATTGCCTTGGAGCTTTTAAGTCATTTGATCTTGTGTTCAGTCTCCTTGGTTTGTTCTTGGAACATCTGTTTCCAAAATAGCTGGCACAGTAAGGTTTAGGAGGATTGAGTATCTAATCACATCATGTCTGTTCTCCATGATTTTAAACACTCACAGGTCATCTCTGATTAAATTAACACAGTTTCTTCTTTCCTTTTTGTGTCATTCTCTAGAATACTAAATAATTATAGGAAAAACAGCAAACAGTACGTAGTAGTTGATTCTGACAACTTTCTTTTCTATTATTAGAAAATAATATAACAGCAAAGATCTGTACTGTTTTTGAGTGGTGTTCAACCTATAATATTTAATCTGATTTTGCTCAGATTATGAAAAACAGGAGTAGTACCAATGGCCCTTATTTTAGTAGGCAATGCATTTTTTTTTTCCCCTCTTATTACCTTGTAACAACATTTTTTAATGCTGGACTTCTTTAATTGTCTAAATCATGTTTATTTTTTACAAAGATCTGGTGAGTCTTTTGTGCACAGACTAATAATCAAGATACAGGAAATAACTGTAAGCTGTCCTACCCCCACTGCTCCCAAACAATTAAAAAAAAAAAAAAAAAAAGGCACAAAAACCAACAACAAAAAACAAAGCGCGTTCCCCTGTGAAAAACTTTCTGACATGAAGTCTTTCATCAGACTGGTGAGAAATAAGTAATTGATGTCCTTCACAGAAAAAAAAAAAAACAAACATTTATATTGAGGACATACAGAACGTGTGGTTAGAAATGGTCAAACCTGAAAATGTATACTAATTTGTTCTGTCTAATGATTTTCACTAAAAGAATTAGTAACTTTTTCTTCCCTTTCCCTTTCCCTTTCCTTTTCATTATTTTCCCCTTAAGCCATTTTTGTCAAAACTTGTAGTGTGAAAGCCTGGCACTATCAGTGAACATACCACACATCACTTTTGCTTCCAGTGTGCTTACACAGTTATATTTGGAAGTATTTGTCCTTCCATGGACCATATTGGCTGGAACTCTTAGAGCAAACAAGACCTGTGATATAGACTGTTTTGACAAACTATAGTGTCTTAAGTATTGACATAAAGCAAAATAATTCTCATTCTTATGTTAATTATTGTATTGATTAAACATAATAAACAGTAGCATTGGAGATATTATTTGTGTATAGGAGGACAGTACACCTTTGCTGTAGGTAAGTATCTCAGTTTTACTGAGTGAAGTTAAAGTACAGAGAAGCTAAATTATTTGTCCAAGATCTTATGGCAGACTTGGCAGTGAAAATTAGAATCTGCACACCTGGAGCTGTAGGTGGTTGTATCTTACCTGCAATTGTTCGTACAGAGCATTGACTTCAGGGCTAAGATAGAAAAGAACTGCAAGAGGGAAATTGTACACTACACTGAATTATCTAGTCTGGGATTTGCACAAGAGAAATGTACTTAGTGCTTGTTAACATTCATAGATTTGTAATTATATTATTTTTTTCCCTCTTCTTCTTTATTTGGTCAATTGAGTGAATAAGTGCTGAAGTTTATCCTTCCTGTGGCTTGAGATGTTATCTGATGCCTGCTCCATTTTTTTTTTTTCCTCCTTCTGTGGATTGGTGTGTCCTCAGGATTGCACCTTTTTCAAATCAAGACTAGATATCCTGTGTAGTCCTCATTATCTGGCACTTCACCAGTTTCTAACCTAAGAGTTTTGGGGTGTGTTAAAGAATGTAGAACACAGATGGAGACAGCTAAAAGGTCTCTAGCAAAGTAGCAGTAGGCAAGCAATCAGGTATGCGTAAGACAGCTTGCATTCAGATAAGTGTATTTTGTTATTCAGTTACTGATTTAGGTCATATAGAATGGCTGTTGCTGTATGGTACTTCTGGGCCTGCTGAAACACCTGGCAGTGGCTGCTGTCTGGCTTTGAGCAAGGAAAGTTGCATGCTTGCTGCCACTTCCAGCATAGCACATCTCCATCTGAGAGCCAATTCCAAAGGCTCTGTTGGAGAACAGGCAGCAGCACTTGGTCATCCTGCTTTATGTTTCAGAAGACGTTACAGACTTTGCTTTCTAGGAACTGCCATGCTCCCTGTGAGCAGCAGTGTCATCTCTGCTCCCATTCTTGCTACCAGTACGGGGGCTGGGAGAAGATGACTTGTGGCTGGTTGCTCGGGGACCTAACAGGCCATGACTGCACTGCTGTGCCCGCAACACTCGCTGGGAGCACTTTCTGCAATGTCTGAAGCTGACAGTTACTTGCTTGTCTCAGGGGTTTTTAAATCCTACCCTCAATATGCCAAGTCCAGTCTCGCTTCTCAGGTTGAGGCTGTCGCCATGTCTGTACACACGTTTTTGAGTCTCTCAGACCTCAGCCATCACAATTGTGAAGCAGTCTGCTCTCAAGCAAACCATGTATGATGGTCACGTCTTCCATCCTAATTCTTGAAGGCTTCATTCTGCTGACTGGATGATAATCACCACTGGTAGTAGCAATCTCAATAGGTTTATGCACAAAGTATCCTGAAGCACTTATCACAGGGGATGACAGACAGACATGGCCTTTTAAGAAGCTGTTTACCTGGCTAGTTTTTACTAGCTTTACTAGGCTTTGATGTATATTGCACAGTATGGACCCAGTCTGGCAAGCATTTATTTACAGGTGATTTTATCCACCTGTTTGTTAAAAGAGCAGTTGTGTTTTCTTTAGAAGCACCAAAATATCCCTCATAAAGAAAGACATTGAGTTTTTCACTTGTTGTTTATGCTTCTCAGTAATAATTTTAATATGTAATTTTTCCATGTCGTGCTGAGTGGATATACATTTACCATCTTCTGTTTGGGCAATATCAATAAATAGCACAATAACTTCTTTAATAACTGATTTTCTATCTTACGTTTTCAGAGGCAACAATATTAAGCTATGATGGAAGTATGTTTATGAAAATACAGCTCCCTGTTGTGATGCACACAGAGGCAGAAGATGTTTCTTTACGGTTCAGGTCTCAGCGAGCTTATGGCATTTTAATGGCAACAACTTCCAGGGAGTCTGCTGATACCCTCCGGTTGGAGTTGGATGCGGGACGAGTAAAACTAACGGTCAACCTAGGTAACAAACTCTTCCTCCAAGAAGTTAGCATTTTCTTTACATTTTTATTTTTGCTTGCAAACATTTACGAAACAGCCTGTTTTAACATTAAAAGTAAACTGAAGCAATATATAAACACATGTCAGCGCAACGTTTGCATATGCACACACGCACACAAATGTGTCCATGTTTTTTTTTTTTTTTTTTTTTTTTTTTTTTTTTTTG